>NC_048302.1:125006364-125023575 GCF_013100865.1 Trachemys scripta elegans
AAAAAGAACAGGAGTACTTGTGGCACCTTAGAGACTAACAAATTTATTAGAGCATAAGCTTTCGTGGACTACAGCCCACTTCTTCGTTATGCATCCGAAGAAGTGGGCTGTAGTCCACGAAAGCTTATGCTCTAATAAATTTGTTAGTCTCTAAGGTGCCACAAGTACTCCTGTTCTTCTTTTTATTTGAACAACATGACTGTGGCATACCTGAGATTGCATTTTAGGGTAGGGGAGCAGAAGAGATATGCCCATGGTCACAAGCTCTCTCTGCCCACACCACAAACTTTTTAGAATACTAATAAGGATCCAAACTATGAATGCTTTCCTTGATTTGATGAGCAGTTACTCTCAACTAGACCCATTGGTTTCACTGAGTAAAGAGTTCACAGTCTAGCCAGTGGAAAGGCAGCTGTTTTGAAAACTTTGCAGAGATTTGTGTGTGAAGCAGAATGCCATTTCCGCCCATGCCTCTTTTGCATTCCTGTGTTGTGGTGCCTAAAACCCCTTTGCGCCTCTTTCCCCGGTATTCAAGATAGGCTTTCTAAGCCCTACTACTAATTGTTGCAGCATTTAAGTAGTGAAAACACTTTCAGCCATTCAGGTACTGTAAACCAGACCAAAGGATGGCTTCATAACTAGTGTTCATATGCACAAACATTTCACTAAATTACAACTCAGCCACTCTTTATTTGTGTCAATTTTCTTTTCTAAAATATTTCTCTCCTTAAAAATCTTCTCGCAATAGATGATGACAAACTTACAAACATTATTCATCAACTTGTAAGCTGTAAAGTAAACACTACAGATACATAGGATGAAAACTTATCTGCCAATTGAAACTGTAGCTCACATAGTAACAATTTTCTTGACAATAAATTGAAGGAAAATCAGTTAGAAAATCGGCCTTCTAAAAATGTGTTGTTGAGGTAATTGCAAGTCTTTTAAATTGGTTGTTAAAATGGTAACAGAAAGTTTGAGAGGTGGTGAGGGAGGGAAATAGCTTTTATAAGACCTAGTTGTGCCTGTCAGAACATTTAAAAGGGTAATAGTTTTGTAGGCAATAAACTGGGATCCCTGCTGTGTTTCATTTAGTTTCCAAAAATCATAAATACTGCCTGTTTCCAAAAAGTTTAATTAAGATCATGAATAAAAAACAAAAGTTTAAGTAGAATACTTTCAGAGTTGTTTTCATGAAATGCTAATCAGTATTCTTCTGCTTTACCTAAATGATTACTTAATGGGTATTCAATTTATTAAACATGCCAGATATAACATCATCTTACTGCTTTGATCACTTCTGATGAAACGTCACCATACTACTTATATGTTTTCCCTGGACTGATCATTTACAATTTCTTTTGTGTTTTGTCCAGTTTTACATAGAAGTCAGTCCTGAATTCTACATGTGCCCAAGAGAGTGAACATTCTGGCTGAGCAAAGAATACAAGACCAACCACTTAAATTATGCTATTAAACACTCGGGGTTAGATGGTGAGAATTAGTGTAGCTTAATTAAAATCAATAAAGATTTGTTAATTAATGCCAGGTGAGCATCTGATACCTAGAAAATGAAATTTACTCAAGGAAAGAATGCTAGCAAAAGGCATATACACCACTTCATTCCCATGCAAGCCTCAAAATAGAGATTCAGTGGGACAAAAGTTGTGCATGGGCCTGGTGCTGGTTCTCTGCATAGACTTTGTACTGGCTTTCTGCAAAGGGTGAATTTTACTCAATGTGAACTGTTTGGGCAGAAATGCTTGGTGTATATTTATTTGCTTCTTAACGATTATTTTTATTAAAGAACAACAAAAATGTGTTATAATATCCAAAACATTAATTTCTGTAGAGGTCACTTTTGAGTGAACCATGGGAGTCAGTTTTAGTTGCATCTAAGAACACTGTGGACTTTGGCATCTAGCCAGATATGTATGTATACATCTTGCCAGATAATTTTATAATTAACCAATTTTCTGGCAACTGGGTTCTTATAACAAGAGAGATAACAAACATTTGTGAGTTGGTAGCTAATGGAGCTTACATTTGAAATGTTTCCAAAAAGTCTGATTATATCTTTATGTCTTTATAATCTGGTTCTGATTACTTGGGTAAAGAGTGATCTACTGTAATTTTGTCAAAATGACTTAGTTAGGCTAGAAGAAAATTAGATTAAGGTGTAGCAGTAGAACATCCTTTCTTGAGGTGCCAACCATCTACACTACTTAGGGCCTTATTCTGTCATATACACTTAGATCCCACGTATCTCTATTTCACTTTTTTTTTAACTGCTATTGTTAATTATTACTTTAAAATGAACTGCAATTAAAAATGTTAATTAGAGCAGGGATTTCAAAGGTGCTAAGGAAGTGAAGTGAAACTGTTTTTCAACAGAAACTGGAATATTGAGTAAATGAATTTCTTGGGGGAAAAGGATCTGTTTGCTGTGGGGTTTTTTTGTTTTGTTTTGTTTTGTTTTACTTTTTGTGAAAAAAACTCAATATCCCATATCCAGAATGTTATTGGTTTTCAGCTAAAAAATTATTTTTTTCTAAGAACTTCATATTTGGAAAGTTAACTGATAGAAGTTGTAGGCCGGGTGCCTCAAGCTGCCTTCTCCTCTATGGCTATGGCTTCACAGATGCAGCTGCGCCACTGTAAACTCTCTAGTGTAGCTGCTCTAAGAGATCTAAGAGCTGAGAGATCTCCCATCAGCTTAATGAATTCACCCCCAATGAGTGCTGGTAGCTATGTTGGTAGGAGAAGCTCTCCCACCAACGTAGCACTGTCATACAATCATAGGACTGGTAGGTACTTCGAGAGGTCATTTAGTCCAGTCCCCTGCACTCATGGCAGGATTAAGTATTATCTAGACCAGTCTGCACTTGCACTTAGATTGGTATAACGTATGTTGCTCAGGGCGGTGACTTATTCACACTCTTGAGTGACATAAGTTATACTAACATAAGTGGTAGTGTAGACGTAGCCTATGGATACCTCTTTCACACATATTCTATCTCTTCTTCTTCATCCCTCACCTCAAAAAGTGAGGGAAATTACAGCTGTGTCTACACCACTGCCTATGTCGGCAAAATTTATGTTCGGGGGTGTGAATATTCCATAAGTGCTAATGTGCACAGTGTTATGTTGGCAGGAGATCTCTCTCCCGTTAGGACAGAGTGTCTTCACCACACGTGCTGCAGTGGTACAGCTGTACTGGTACTACAGCGTTGTAAGTGTAGACAGGCAAAATGTGATATGGAATGTGCCTTCAATGGGAGCAACACAGAAAGCAAAATTTGGCCATGTACATCCAAGAGAAACGAATAAATATGTTGTGACCTTATCTTCCTATTGGGGTGGATTAGGGTTTTGTGGGGCCCTGGGCCAGAGCAAGTGGGGACCCCTCCCCACCCCTTCTGCCTGCAGTTCCCCCCCACACACACTGCTCCTCACCCTGGCACTCCAGCCGAGAAGCGGGGTCAGGGTGTGGGGGCTTGCCCTGCTCTGCTGCCCGGTGCTCTTGCCACTCCCAGGGAGTGGGGCAAGCCTTTGCACCCAACCCTGCTCCTCAAATGGGTAGAGCGAGGCAAGCTCCCACACGCCGACCCCACTCACCGGCAGAAGTGCCGTGTGGGTGGAGCATGTTGGGGCACAGGGGCACCCATTTTTCCGGGACCCTCCAATTGGGCATGGGCTCCGTTGGCCCAGTGGTAATCTGCCACTAATTCCTATACATCTGTAGGAGACAAAGTAGAGGAGGTAATGTCTTTTATTGGACCAACTTCTGTTTGTGAAAGAGACAAGCTTTTGAGCCTGACAGAGCTCCTCTTCAGGTCTGGGAAAGGTAATCAGAAAGCCACAGCTAAATACAAGGTGGGACAGATTATTAATCATAAGGAGTTAACACATATTGCAAGAGACCTTTCAAGATGAAGTGGGCAATTAACATCTCTGCAGTCATAGAACAAAGGGGGGTTAGTAGTTCAGGTTGTTAATGAGACATAAAATCAGTTTCTCTTTTGAGTCCACTAAAGATTATGAATTTAAGCTCCCAAGTTCATCTTTTGAAGGTGTTATGCACATACGATATTGCTGGTTCTATACAAATAAGAAAAAATAAAAATAATATACAATTAAAACAAGTAGGTTTTCAGTAATAAGTTTCCTACATTTAAGCTGTTAAATCTAAAACTGTGTTCATATGCTACTACAAATTCTGATCTAAGAAGCTGAAATAATGTTACTTACCTACTGTACCTCATTTTCAGTGATAGTTTTACATAATGCCTCCTATTTAAAAATAAGATGGAGCAGAGCTTTTCCACAAACTATATGTTTTGCAGAATTTTCCTTTTATACACCACACATAGTAACTCATCCCTACCGTTCTGGATCCAGGCCAAGTTCTGCTAGCACTGAATCCTCTCCCCATATAGCGATCAGATCCAGTACCTCCCGTACAGTCCATGCTGGTGCTCTTTTTCGATTATCAGCCTGCATGGTTACCTGTGCTGATGAGCTCTGCGTGGTCACCTGTGCTCTCCACGCTGGGCAAACAGGAAATGAAATTCAAAAGTTCACGGGGCTTTTCCTGTCTACCTGGCAAGTGCATCCGAGTTCAGATTGCTGTCCAGAGTGGTCACAATGGTGCATTGTGGGATAGCTCCTGGTGACCAATTCCTTTGAATTTCAGCCACACTAACTCTAATTTGAACTGGCAATGTCAATTTCAGTGCTACTCCCCTCCTTGGAGAGGAATACAGAAATCAATTTTAAAAGCCTTTTATGTTGAAGTAAATGGCTTCATTGTGTGGATGGGTGCAGGGTTAATTCAATGTAACGCTGCTAAATTCGATCTAAACTCAGAGTGTAGACAATGCCACACTGACTACACCTGAAGTGTATTCAAATAGTTCTCACAGGCTACTCTCAGCTCCAGGGGAACAGAGGGAAGGTGGTGTGGGCAAGCTTTATTTTTTCCTTTTTGTTCTTTAATGGTATTAGATGGAATCCTGTAGGTGAGAGTGAATGTGTTGTAATAGGAGATGAAGAAGATGTGCATTTCAGCAACTGTGGGATTAGCAGAGTAAAGTTAACGGGATGTATTGCCAAAAGAGGGCAGAGATGAGTTTGTATGGGCAACTTTAACTGTCTTTCCTGGATTTCAGACATTCAGACGTTGCTCAACAAAATGTTCCTCAAGGGTATGACATACCACCAAGCAACATTAATTCTGCATTAACTGCCATGGGGCTGGGGTGCACTGGCAGAGCTATGGGGTGTATGAAGGTTGGGGTGCAGGGGCTGGGGTAAACAGTTGGGGTCCATTGGCAGAGCTAAGGGGTGCAGGCAGATTGGGGTACATTGGCAGAGCTGGAGATGCAGGCAAGTTGTGGTGCAGAGTGGTTGGGATACACTGGCAGTGCTGGGGCTGCAGGGTACTTGGAGTACAGGATAGTTGGGGTGCACTGACATCTGGGGAGTGTATAGGGGTTGGGGAGCATTAGCAGAACTGGAGAGTGGGGTGCACTGACAAAGCTGTGGAATGCATGGGGGCCGGGGTGACCTGGCAGAGCTGAGGTGTGCCATGTCTCCCTTATCTGAGCCCCTACCCTCTCTTACGTCCTCTATATCCATCCCCCTATAAATCCGCCTTCTCTCACTGCATCCCCAAACCTTTATTTGTCCACTGATCATCCCTCCCCTCCCAGGAAGCATTCACGTGTCTAATTATTTTCCACTAAAGACTTTGATTAATTCACACCAAAATAAAATGTGTCACCCATGACTCACAAATTGTAGCAACATCCAGCCAACATGAGTCCAAAACTCCTTTCTCTTAGGTGGTGTTGTGTGATTAACTTGTCCTTAGTTATGTTGAAGAGTGAGCTTACAGCAATCAAGATTCATCCAGTCATTAGGACCTCTCGGTTTAACAGTACAAGGTAGTAGATGGAAATTGTTTTTTGGGGGAGAGGATCTGTAATTCAGGAACCCCTTAGTCAAATGATGCCAAATTTGAGTCAATAATGCAACCTTGCATCCCCATGAGGCACACCAAATTTCAAATCAATCAAATTAACTGTTCAGATTGTAGAGCACTTGCAAGAGTCAAGCTTTAAAGCATATAAAATGGTGGCAATGGAAACCATCTAGCTGTTTTTCTGTATTGGAGTATGCAGAGTGTAGAAGTGTACATTTTCTTTAATACCATTCTCTGTTTGGATCCCCCAAAGATTTAATGAGTGCCACGCAATACCTTAGATAAAACTCAGCAGATTGATGCCATTTTAACCCACAGCACCTCAATAGTGCTATCTCCAGCTTTGAGGAAACAAACAAAAAAACACCAGAACCCCACCATGTAGAATTTTTTTTTAAATGGCTATGTGGGGCTTACATCTCTGGAACCGTTGGCTCAAATGACTCCAAATGTGGGTTATTAACCCTATTCTGAACCTTCCTGAAACACAACTAATTTCAAAGAAATCTGACTCAGCATATTAATTTTAGAGGACTTGAAATGTTGACGTTTAAACAGAGATCATGACACAACCTTAACTATAATGACCCCCATGCCATTTTGAAACATGGTTACGTAAATGTACTGTGACTGCTATAATCAGTGTAAAGGAAAAACATAAGCTAAGTACGAATTATTGCGTAATAGTGAAGTTAAGATTTCAGTGCACATCTTCTATTGGATATCAGCATGCAATATGTTAAATGTAATTGTCTCTGAAAAATTTATTCAGTCAGGGTAGTCGCCTTACCTGTTGCTCATTAACAAGATTAAGTCCTTATGCTAAGTGACAGTATTATTTGTTTAGGCAAAAGTTTTCTCTCTTTGCAGTTTTTGGCATATCCAGCTGGCTTTAACAATGTGGAACTGAGACAACCAGTGTAGCTTTAATGTTAAATTAGCCAGGGTTAAAAGTGTGCCAAGGCCAAGCAGAAACAAAGTGTTCTTTTTTGCAAAGCTGGCACATGTGTCTAATTTCATGTCAGTAGCACCCTTTAGCCATCTGGTAGATACGATATTCCCTGTATTCGCGGCTGTGTCATTCTAGATATTAAATGTCATTCGTTGTAATAGGTGTACTCTTATCATAATATGAGGGAGATTTTGTATTTTTTGACGTAACAAACCCAACAAAATCTGTTTATTTATTGTGAAATAGTTCCCAGTGCTTATCAGTCATGTAAGCGACTGAACACAAGTTTAAAATTAAAGACCTTTAGACCTTCGTTTAGCAGAGAATCACACTGTAAAATTAGGGTGACCAGATGTCCCGATTTTATAGGGACAGTCCCGATTTTTGGGTCTTTTTCTTATACAGTCTCCTATTACCACCCACCCTCTGTCCCGATTTTTCACACTTGCTGTCTGGTCACCCTACTGTAAAATCCACTTTGGGACAATGTCTGATGTCTACTCTGAATTAAGTAAAAGATAAAGGGCCAGGCCCTCAGCTGGTATAAATCATTATAGCGACTGTGAAGTCTCTGCAGCTACTCAGATTTACACAAGCTGAGGGCCTGGCCCATAATATGGAATGATGGCTGATTCATGGCTGTGTTACTCCAGTTTTACACTGGGATAAATCCACTGATGAGTCAGTCCCTGAAAGTTTATTAAACTTCAAGCTGACATTCTGTGCCTGCTAAATATGGATATTGGTTAGGATCTAACTAGTGATAATAAATAAATATTATATTAAACATAATTGCAGCAGTTTTGCCCATTGTTGTTTTAAATTAAACTTGCTTTAGCATAAACCTCATTTAGTATTATGAGGCTGTGACATGCTTATTCGATATAGATTTACTTGCTTATGGATGTTAGAAATGATAGGTCTGGCAGCTGTGTCAAGGGTATTAAGATGAATGGATTTTAATTGACCTTTGCATTGCTATATACAAAAAGAGGTGTTTATTATCAACATTATCAGTAACATGCACTTCACTTTTTAAGTATTGGTTGGCAAATGTTGCTTCCTCACACTGTCTTTCCCAACACCATTCTGCACAAAATCCGAATAAACTTAGGCTATGTCTACACTGGCAATTGAACAACAAAATGTTTGTCTTTCAGAGATGTTCACCCTCCCTCCCCCAAAAGACAAATGTTTTGCCATGACAAGCGCCAGTGTGAACAGTGCGTTGTCGGCAGTGGTCCTGCTTTGAGCAGGGGGTTGGACTAGATGACCTCCTGAGGTTCCTTCTAACCCTGATATTCTATGATTCTATGAACGCAAACTCTACCCGTTGGTAGGAGTTTTTTGTCAGCAAGCGAGCTGATGAACAGTAGCTACACTGCTCAACTTTTAGCAACACGGCTGTGGTGACACAGCCATGTCACTAAAAGTTGTGTAGTGTAGACATTAGCCTTAGTATCTTTCCTCCCCAAAAAACCTCTATCTGATTCTCCCATTCATTGCCACTGCTAACAGCCACCCTTCCAGTCACTGGGGAGTGGTGGTTTAAGAAAGGTGATGGGCCCAGACACTAAAGTTGTGTATTAAGGTCTGTTGGAGTACAGTAGAGTAAGGAAAAAAGTACAATTAGCAGCAATTAACAAGTGATAGAAGATTATTCAGAAGAAGGACTTGTTGTGTCAGTGCAAGTAGGAAGAACGTGGTAGTACTAACATATCATATGCATATTGTACGTTGTTGTATGCAGTGTTTTTATTCCCAAGATATTAGAGAGACAAGGTGGGTGAGGTAATGTCTTTTATTGGTCCATCTTGTCTCTCTATTACTGCACATGGTTACGCCAGTTAATAGTCAGGGAGATATGAAAAGAAGAGAGCCTGGAGACCACCACTAGGGGGGAAAGGGTACATATAGGTAACACAAATAACTAAGTTATAGTAGTAAGAATTTTTTTAAAAAATTTTTTGGAAGGAATATAAACATTCATGCTTTGGGGTGTAAACTAATCTCTAATTAATTGGGGGTTAGGAAGGAACTTTCCCTGGAGACAGGTTATTGCATAACTTCTACTGCAGGATTTCTTGCACATTCCTCTGAAGCAGCTAGTGTTAACTACTATCAGAGACACGATGCAGAACTAGATGGTCCATTGGCAGTTCTGGCCAAGAGTATGGAAATTGCTATGTTCCTGTATTCATTGCCCAGCAAAGTTTGAACTAATCTAGTCTGAGATATGGAATGTTGTGATTTCTGATGCTCATTCAAATTTTAAATTTAAACCCTAAACCATTTTACGCATGGAACATGATGCACTGATGGAACCAGTTTAACTGTAATATGAGCTGAGCAAGGCAAATTAAATCTCTAAACTCTTTCTGAACCTGGGCATTATATGGGGAGAAAATACTGGCAACATGTATTAATGTTCAAGCTTAGTTTCATACTGGCACCTAAGAATCAGACATGCCAGGAAAGAGGGTCTTGTTTTAAAAAAGTAAGACATTCTAAGAGTTTGATCAATAAGCACAGTATATTCTTTGTAATTCAGAGAGGCTGAGAGTTGTCTAATTAAAAAACAGACTGTTAGATAGTAGGCCAGATTCTGCCCTCTTTTATAGTCTGAGCAAACCCGCTGACAGTTGGCTAGATTCTGATAGAGTTAAATGGATGTAAATCCAAAGTAAGTAACTCCAGTTAAATCCATGGGAGTACTCTAGAATTACAGCAGAGAGACAGAATAGAAGATGGCCCAATGTGTGAGTTTGGGGTGGGAGGATATTCATTAAAACTAGCTGTGCCAATGGAGCTCAGTTACTCAGTATGGTACGTCCCTGCTTATTGTTTCTGGTCTTTGCATAAAAATAGCCAGCCATAATCAATTGTGCAAAATTCTGTGTCGGTTTAGTGATAGGTACAAGGAGTAAAACATTAATAACTTAACTCATGATCCCAAAGATGGAAAATTATTGCATTAATCCACTGTGTCATATCCATCACAATTAGACAGATAGAAAAGGTCACAACTAGTTTCTGAGCAAGTAGTATATGAAACTGCAAAAAGCAGGAGAGTTTATAAGGCATTTTGCTCTGAGGGCTAACACCTTATTGAAATAAGTTTCTTAGCCAAGTACCATCATGTCTAAAGAGACTTCTGCAATCAACCAGTAAAGCCAAAAATGTCTTTGAATCTTGAAGAATATCAATTGTACCTCTAGATTTCACTCTCAAAATGTGGAGAGTGATTTATCTATTTGAGGAGAAACCAGGGAAATTTACCTCGCTACACCCCACAAATTATCTGTTTCCGAATGCTACATGTATTCAATAAAATCTTACAGAATTTATTTTCCCCTCTTCTATATATCCATGGTTTTCATTACATTACCCGCTAAATATCATAATTATTTGTCTTAGTCTCCAGGTTTGTTACTATTCTGTGGTTCCACACCCTCTAAAAATTTCACAAATGAAGCACTGAACCTGGGCCTAAGTATTCTGACATGCAGTCTTGTTACCTGTCAGCTCTGTATTCTTGGGGAACTAGGGCGCAGTATCCAGCCTGTCTGACTCATGAAGGCCCCTCCTCCTGCTTCGAAGATGGGACAGGGAGGCATCTCCATTAGCATACAGAATGGAGAACGGAGATTCCAAGGCAAGAACCGCACTGAACTTTGGGACCAGAAAAGCAGGGAAGCACTGCATGATGGGGAATCTTTGCTCCAGATGTTAATGAACCTACGCCTTCACATACCCAGCTCAGACCAATTCTAGTAATAAATCCTTTATTGGTATCCAAAATACTGAAGCTGCCTAATTGCATTGTGAACTCCCTCGAATGAACACCACCCATAACCAGGAACAGGGCCGGCTCCAGGCACCAGCGTAGGAAGCAGGTGCTTGGGGCAGCCAATTCAAAGGGGCAGCACTCCGTCTGGTATCGGGGCGGCACGTCCGGGTCTTCGGCAGTAATTCGGCGGCGGGTCTCTCATTCCCTCTCTTCCTCTTTGAGCTGCCGCCGAATTACCATCGAGGAAGAAGAGCAAGGAGGACCCCCTGCCAAACTGCCACCAAAGAAGTGGCACGATTTAGCTGCTGCCGAAGTGCCGCCGCTCATCTTCTTTTTGGGGGGAGCAGCAGAAAAGCTGGAGCCGGCCCTGACCAGGAATTATCAGTTCCTATTGTCTAGCCTGAACAAAACAACTTTGGTATACTCCCTTGAGCCATAAGTTTACCCATAAACAAATCTAGTGTTCTCTCTTGAACAATTGTTGTTTCCCTACAAAAAAACCCTACCCATGCTCAAGTAAGTGTTCTGATGCCTGGATCCAAAGTCTGCATCAATTCCATTGGGACTTCATCTTCTCCTGACTGATCATCCTGTGGGCTCTGCCTGGCTCCAGCACTTCAGACCCTTGGCTGCCATCACAACCTGGGAACCCCAACCAGTTGAAGTTTCATGGAGTGGTGAGAACCCAGCTCTCTCTCTCTCTTGTGTTTTTTTCTACTCTAGGTATATTTTTCCAACCCTGACTTGTGTGATCAGGTATAGTTTTCTAAACCTGGCTTTTGTAATCAAATTTAAGCTAGATTTAATATTGTAACTGTTTTGTTTGTTTGGCTCTCCTTGTATGGTTATTACCTGGCAATAAATAACTTTGGTGGTTAAGCTGGTTGCTTCCCCCCTCCCCCATTTTGTGGTTTTGGCTTCCCCATTTGCAGCAATGCTCCTCTTACCTAAGCTAAAGATCCCTGCAGCGCCCAAAAATCCTGTGGGGTTTGCTCATCAAGTGGGTTACTACCAGAACAATTGTAACGTGAAAGTGGGGATAGGGATGTGCTGAACCTGGGGCATAGGAGGGTGGCAGCTTGGAAGTGCTGCTTGACCCAGCCTGCTGAGTCCAGGGGCATATAAGGGTGGCAGATCAAAAGTGCTGCTCGACCCAGCCTGCTCAGGCATATTCTATTCCAGTGCGGTGCCTGCTGAGTCCAGGGACATATAAGGGGTCAGCTTGGGAGTGCTGATTGACCCGGTCCACTCAGACGCACTGTGTTAATGTGTGTGTGTGTTCGTCTGATTCTGGGGCTGGACGAACCCAGCCCTGGGGAACCGAGGTCCTGCAGGATAGCTCCATTGGGAGGGAACTTGAAGCACGGAGAAGTAGAGCTCTGTATGAAAACACAAGTGACACAAGCAGTACATTGATAGAATTACAGGAACCCTCCCCAGGAGAGTAACCCTAATAAATGAGTGTACCCCAAAGCAACAGGCAAACCTGGTAACAATCTGACTATATCATCTCCTATAACCCATACTTGAAAACCTTGACTGAATCTCTAGATGTTGAAAAATAATAATAAATTGCAGTGGAGCTATCTCTTCCTTTTTTTTTTAAAGTGATATTCAAAAAATAGGTTTATGAACTGGACTAAATCATTACTTAAAGTATCTAAATTAATTGTCACTACAAACAGCTTTGGAGCAGGAACATTAAAAAAAAAACCTAGTAGCCGGATGTTTCAGAGGCTATGCTTCAGGAAATGAAGTCTTTTACTTCTAGACACTGTTGCCAATGTGTTTATAGGTTGGCAGTGATCAAAGGGTTGCTGTTCAGGGCCTATGAGAAGTGACTTAGGGTACATTTACACAGGGATAAAAGACCCGCATAGCTGTGGCTGGCCCAGATCAGGACTCGGGCTCAGGCTCCATATCTGAAAAAATACCCGTGTAAACATTTGGGCCTGGGCTGCAGTCTGAGCTCTGGGACCCACCACCCTCGTAGGTCCCAGAGCTTGGGCTTCAGTCCAAGTGATTTTTCAGCCCTGAAGCCCAAGCCCCGTGAGCCCAAGTTAGCTGACCCCGGCCAGCCGCAGGTTTTTTATCCCTGTTGTAGACATAGCCTTAGTGGCCTCAGTCCAGTTCTTAATGCATAGACAGACAACACAGAAGACATCACCACAATTGGCATCTTTGCATCAGCAATCCATATGGGGGAAATTTTTATGTTTACTTGGGGTGCTAAGGAAAGGAATCCTTTAATCCCTGGTTTGATTTGTTTTAGCTACTATATGATGGGGGCATTCAGCAGGAACATGATATGAGCACAGATGATCTCTTTATTAATTGGTCTTATCCCAAACATTTGATTCCAGCTATCTTCACAATGTTCCACAACTGTACTTAGTTGTCAGTTAGCTGTAATATATGTGTGGAAAAATCATAAACTTTGCCATAAGCTGGTTGCATTAATTGCATATGGAGATGGATTTTCCTGTCTTTTTTCATGGCCAAAAGACATTGGGTCAGATTTACGCTATGTGTAACTCTTTTCAGTAGAGTTACCCCAAGAGTGACCTGCTACTTATTTTTAGCCTGGTAAAACAATATTGATTGCTATAAGTTTGGCTCACAGTATTAAATTAAATACAGGAGGATGTAAACTGATGGCATGGGCTGCCTTTGTCACTTCTTGGCAGAGCAAGCCTCATGAAAATGGCAATTTTGCTGAAGCTTTTGTAAGCAATTATTAAAGTTGCCAAAACTTTTAAATAGGCAGAGTTTCAAAATTATACTTGGGATATTTTCCAAATGTATCTGGCATAGTACGGAGCTTCACATTAGACTTATAAAGCTGCACGTTACAGAGAAGAAAGGAGATCTTTCATTTACCCAGTGGGCACTTTTATCATTTCATATGTCATCTGTTGTACTTGCAAGAATGTTTGTTTCCCTCCAAGGAAAATAGTTGGATTGATGTAGCAAGGGATTAGTTAGTGAGTATTATGATTTTAGAAGGCTTTTATACCACAGGACTTTCTTCCTACCTTGGTCAAAAATAGAGCTGGGTAAAAATATTCTCGCCAGTGAAAATTCATAATTTAATGTGGTCAAGAGAAGAAGATATGTTTTTCATGACAATGAAGTGCAACTTTCATGAGAGAGACAGCAACTTGGTATGGAGAAAATGGCCAATTTTTGTTCAGAGTGCAATTTTGCTGATTTTTGCTGTGAGACATGGTGTTTGCTGGCAGAAAGAGCAACATTCTTGTTGGTTGAATTAATGAATATTTGAAAAAGCATCAGTATTTACTGCAGAGAGGAAGGTTGGTCTTATGGTTTGTGGATTGCACTGGGACTCAAGCAATCTGGCTTTTATTGCTGGCTCTACCACGGGCTCCCAATGTAACCTTGGGAAAGTCAATTAATCTCGCTGTTCCTCATTTTTTCATCCTTTGTCTGCCTTGTTTATTTATGGGGGTGCACAGTTCATATGAGAGCTAGATGATGTAAAATTGGTTAGGTGATAGGAGTGCTAGAGGTGCATAATTAACTGACATGGGTGTAGGGGATGGGCAGATATGAGGCTGGAGGGGAACAGAATTATTTGGCATTTTGGGAGAAGCTGGAACTCCGTCACCAACAGGGAGCACTTTATGCAAATGTATATAATGTCATGCAAATTAAAAATCTAGTGTGTGTGGTTTTGTTTCGTGTGCTTGCTTTTGTGACAAGGAGTTAGCAGGTATGTAGGCTCCAAGTGAAGATCTGATGAGAAGAGGTATTGTGTCAAAACTCAAATGAATCTGTTTAAAGGATAACTTATTTGAACTTGGTAGACTGTGTCTACTTGGAGAAAACCAATTTTTTTCAAGGCCTCAAATATGTATCAAACAGTTTAACTCCCTGGGTTCAGTGAATACTATAAACAGATAACAATGAAAGCCATGAAGTTTTATATACAGTATCTGGCTTTGTGAAGGAGATTATGTTTGCACATGTGTTCTGTCTATCCATAGTAAATGACATATGAGAAACAGAGTTTTAATGGTTTCACAGATTATTTATTACAGGAGCAGAACATCATAAATTTGATAAGCAGACCTCTATAATTTGCCAGAAAAATGTAAGAAACACATTGCTGCAATTGTGTTTGTGCTTTATTCACTTGTGTGGAACAGTTTTACTTCACATTTATGGGAAATCTCAATTTGAAGGTGGATCATGGAACAAGATGCATTTCTGTGCATGTGCATGGGATATTTCAAGTATATGTAAAATCACAAAACACTAATATTGCCAGAAAAAAAGACAGACTGTTTTTCAATTAGAAATTGCAAACTGCTCCTGAATTAGCAGCTCTTGGCTGTTACTTCTTTCCTTGTCTTGCACAAAAGTAGTGTTGATATCAACATATAGAAAAATAGGAACCCAATAGTAAAGCTAAAAATAAAAAGCTATAAAACGTAAAGGACTCCGTCTCTACTGTTGATGCAGGGGCAGTGAAAACAAACCTACTGGGCATAATCCTGCTCCCTTTAAATTCAGTGGGGGCAGGAGCAGACCCATAATGATTTGGGGCCCAATTCTGATGCCTTTGCTTGGTCAAGGGTTTAGTTTGAGGGCGTTGTGTACTCTGCTGCCTTTTAGATTTACAATAATAATGAGAAAGAGTCTCATAGTCCAGCTAAAAGCAGCGCTGGATCATTAGCTACCTACAAACATATTTGCACAGCCCTGTATTTGGTAAAAAATACAAAATCGTTACTTATAGGCAAAGATACCTCCAGTCCTTAAAGGTGATACAAGAAACACATTTAAATTAGCTTTAGGAAGTGTTAATTATACCTAGTTCCACAAGATTATTAGTTCAGCTGCAATGGAGGGGATGGAGGAAAGGAACTCAGAGCTGTGCAAAACTACCACATTGTGAGTATTTGCAAGTGAAAAATATATTTGCATGTATTTGTACATGTGAGCCAGGGTGAAATTTGCTATTCAGTACAATGAAAACAGCTGCATTTTTGGACATTTTGTTCATGAAAGGATTATGCCATCCTCAGGAAAGGCCTCTTGGTTTTCACAGAAAGAATATTACATCCTTTCACTTAACTGAAAACATTTAATTGGCTCAATAGATGTTTTTATGTAACATAACTATGATATACAAGATTTGCTGTCTAAAACAAACGCACACACAGATGTGATACAGATAATATAAAGATTGATTCATTCCTTTTTAATTCTCAATTATTGTTTGATGGTCAATTTTTAGCAGTAACCAGAACAACTTTTCATTTTAATCATGCCAGGAGATTGCAGCCTTTTCTCTCTGATGAGAACTTCACTCTCTGGTGAGAGATTCATGCCTTTTGTGAGGAACATGGGAATTTTGATAATGTTTTTATGATTCTTATGCATACCTCAGTTTCCCTCTGTGCTTTACATTGCTATGTACTGAGCATAAAGGGAAGGGATGAGGTATTATATTCACATACCAGCCTAGTTGGAGACCAGAGTCATTAACAAACTGAATAAATTCTACACAAGTAAATGGAGGATCCAGAAGAGACATTGGAAACCCGCAGGGCTGAGACATTCACACCTAGTGACCCACAGTCCAAAGATTTCCCCCCATCTCTCTTCAAGGAAACAGAATAAAAGTCCCCGGACTGGAGGGGAAAGGTTTCAGGAGGCTGTTTTAAGAGCTGAGCTCTGAGACACAGGGCCCACCAGCCAGAGACTGACAGAAAAACTGACAGAGACTCTGGGCTTGTCTACACCACGCAGCTTTTAGCGAAAAGGCTATGTTGACACAGCCTTGTTGCTAGAAGTCAGAATGTGTAAAAGCTCTTGGTCAGTACTTTGTCGGCACCTTTACCGACAAAATACTTCCAGCCCCACAAGCAGCGTTAGCTGTGTCGCAGGAGAGCACTCCTGCCGACAAAGCCGTGTTCACACCGCCACTTGCATCAGCAAAACTATTGTCTTTCACGAGGGGGCTTTTTTAAGTACCCATGAAAGACAAAAGTTTTGTTGACAACTTCGCAATGTAGACATACCCAGAGAGAGGAAGCAAAGATGGTTCCTAAACCTTACGCCAGCCTGAACTCAGTTTTATCCTCTGCTTCTTTATGCTACCCTAAGGACTTTCAGATTTTGTATGCCAGGTGATTAATAATACCTTGTTTTGAAAAGGCTGCCTGGTGTTGCTGCAAATACTCACTGAGAGCATTGCATCCTGAAGAGTTTGAACAAGTCTCCCACAGGAGTCAGTCTTGGCTAGACTGGCTGCAGGGAGCCATGGAGAGGGACAAAAACAACAAGGAGTCTGGTGGCACCTTAAAGACTAACAGATATATTTGGGCATAAGCTTTCGTGAGTAAAAACCTCACTTCTTCGGATGCATCCGAAGAAGTGAGGTTTTTACTCACGAAAGCTTATGCCCAAATAAATCTGTTAGTCTTTAAGGTGCCACCAGACTCCTTGTTGTTT
>NC_048302.1:125023875-125059002 GCF_013100865.1 Trachemys scripta elegans
TTACTCACGAAAGCTTATGCCCAAATATATCTGTTAGTCTTTAAGGTGCCACCAGACTCCTTGTTGTTTTTGTAGATACAGACTAACACGGCTACCCCCTGATACTTGGAGAGGGACAGGGATTGCTGGCGCCCGAAGGCTCAGTTTCAGAGTCATGGAAGCCACAGCCCTGCCTCTGTGGAATTGTGTGGATCTTTGGGGTCTGGCACACTAAAAGGGACACTTCCAAGGGACTGGTTAAAGGCTGGGGCATAGACCAGACCCTGTAAATCAGTGACACCTTTGTCACCTCAAGACTAGATAATTCAATGAACTATTCTTGAAGCTACATTCATGAACTATTCAGAAACTGAAGCTGGTGCAGAATGCAGCAACCTGCTTGTTAAATGGGACATCTCGTCAGATGCACATACTATGTTTTGTGATCTGCATTGTGGATGGAGTTTAAGGTGCTGATTTTGACCTGTAAAAGCCCTAAATAAACTTGGAGGTGTCTTCTGGAGAGACTGCCTCTCTCCTTGTTCCATATTACCACAGCTGAGGTTAGCAGACAGAGAGGATTCAATTTAGCGCTCCCACAATGGAAAAGAGAAGGGGCAAGCCAAGTGTCAAACAGGCCACTCTACAACGACGTTGGCCAAAGGGGAAGTGATGCTACCAAACATTAATGTTTAGAGCTCTGTGAATTCAATTTGTTGAAAAATTTTAAAAATCATTTGGGTCAAACTGAAAATGATATTTCTGGCAAATTGAAAAATAAAAAAAAAATGTTGGGGGGCCAAATGAAAAGTTTCAGTCAACCCAAAACAAAACATTCCATTTAAATGCGGAGCATTTTTTAATATTTTGAATTTAATAACATTGAAGAAAATTTCAAAATGAAAAGTTATTTCAAGTAAAAAAATTGAAACGCTTTGTTTAGAAAATGTCAAAGGAAAATGGATACTTACCTAGAAACCTTGAATCTTCTGGGAAAGAATCATTCCTCACCACACAATCGGAGAACTTTCTTTGAATACTAAGGACCTTACTAGTTGGCCATCACCCTAGTATTACAGATTTCTGAAGGCCAGTTTGTATTTTGGAACTTGTATAGGCACCAAGACTATTACTGGTGGAATTGTAAAGTTAGATTTATAAAAATGCTTTTGTAACAATGTATTAGATCTGCTAATAAATAAAAAATAAGAAGAAAAGACAAAGGGGCTGCTGACAGCTTTCTCTGTGAAAACCCACTGATTTGGGACCTTCTTCCCTTGGTCTAAGAGAGCAAATATTTCTTGATCTTCTGGGCATGTGGTAAAGCTGATATTTTAGGATCAGGGAAAGGCTTGTTATTTGAGGTCCAATAGTTAGGAGTGGGCCTGCTTCCTCATTTCTCCTTTGCTATAAGGTTAGGTTACTTACCACTGCATGGTTGGGGTTACTGCTGGCTTTTGTCTATATGTTTTATTGACTGTATTTTTAAATAGACATCCAGAGCCCCCAGACCTCAGGATAGGCCCCTTTTTTGTCTATCCTTAGAAATGCAAATAAATAAAATGTAAGAAGCTTTAATATTTAAACAAATTATTTCATGACTAGACATTTCACGACAAAAACAATATTGAAATGTGACTGTGATGGATTTGGAGCTGCCCTGTGATTATATATTGATACTGTACGTTGAGCTGGTTATTCGGATGTTTACAGTAGGAATATACTGGTTTAACTCATTAGAGATCTGTCTGAAATACAGGCAGGAAGGAGAAGAATGGCTCAAGATAGCCACATATCAGCAAATTTGAGTTCTTATGGGACAATGCCAAAACTCTTAGCTTTGATGATTCTGTCTCTGTCGCTGACCTACCTAAAAAACTGGTTATGAGCAGATCCCCAAACACAGGACAACAAAGAACCATATCAGGGTTTAAAGAACACTGTCACAGCAGGAGAGGGAGTCAATGGAGGGTGGAGGGGGGGAATGAGACTTGGACACAGGAATCTGCTGGAGGTGGCTGGAGAAGATAGGCCTGCACAGGTCACCATATTGATATGGTTGAACTCTAGGTAAGATAGACATGCTTCTAGTTGGTTTTGAAGTCCTTTTTTCACTAACTGTTTGTTCCTACGGTTAAATAAACAACAGTTTGTTTTAAGAAGGCTGTTTGTTCACTATGTACCTCTTGGCACAGACTTCCCAAGGGAAAAATCACAACTCAGTTGGAACTCCAGGTTAAGAACAGTGGATTGTGATGGGGTGCATTCTGCCTCTGCAGCTCCCTACTAGGGACGCTACAGGCCAACCGCTCCACCCCAAGAAGTAATGAGTTGAGAGGAAATTAGCAGAGAATATGAGTCCTCCCTGATTGCTTAAAGAGGACTCTCTGGAGCAGCCATTTTGGGAAACCACAGAGACCTGGTCCTCCAAGGGCTAGAGAGGCTAGAAATGCTGGGACAGATAAAAGGAGCTGCCTGGCCTTAGGAGTTCAGTTCCTGTTTGGGATCAGAGAGGGGAAGAAGGGTGCTTCTCCCTCGCCAAAGGTGCCCAACATTTAGACACAGTTTATGGCTGGCTGAATTTACATAGCTGGGATTGCAGAGAGAGGAGGACCTGCGTACATGGTTCCTGAGAGAGGGCTGGAGATAAAAGGGCCTGGTGGGAAGAGGCCCAAGGAAATAGCTGCAGAGAACCGCAGTTGAGTAATATGTAGCTGCTGTTTAAAGGCTCCCTTGGTTGGAACCTGAAATAGTGCGTAGACTGGGTTCCCCTACTGGCCACACGTAAAGTGATGTAAACACCAAGAAGGGGACAGGGCTTATTTTGGAGCCTGAACAAATGGCTGCATTAAAATGGTTAGGGCTGGGGCTGAAGACCCAACTGAGGGCAAATAGATTGTCTTTTTATTGGACTCTTTAATACCCCAGAAGGGATTCATTCAAACTTTATGGCTTGGTTGGAGTATCACGTCACTGAAGACCTGCTACGGTTGGCCGGCAGCCTCCTGGGGGCAACAGGGTCAAGAAAAGGACACTGGTACCACACCCAACCTCTCAAAGAGGTGAGTGCCACACCCAACCTCTCAAAGAGGTGAGTGCCCTTTTATGTTGATGCACATCATAGTCTAAGGGTAGGAGAATTGTGGAATTGCACCTCAGGATGGGTAGAGACCCAAAGCCTAAAACCTGAAGGGTGTACTCAGAGAGACAAGAAAAGAAAGGGGGCGGAGGTGCAACTAGCCCTGCCACCATAGCAGTAAAGTAATATAATATTTAACAGTTATTAAGCAAAGTTATTTTACTGAGGAAACAAGTACCAAAGCAAAACACAAACTGGACGCTTACTTACTGGAATCACAATTTTAGCAATATGGGAGCTGTTATCTATATATAAGGAGATACCAAATGTTTTTCCTTCAGACATCCAGCTCACTCATCATGGCCTTCCTTTCTCCTGACTGAGGTTTGGATGTTACTCCAATATGCATCAACCCTCTTTCTTAACCAATCATTGGGGTCACTAGTTAGCCACAAAATTCACTTCCTTCAAATTCAGAGGTATAGCATTCTATATTTGTCAATTTAACCTGGTTTCTTACTGAGTACTCGGGCATCGGGTTGCTGTTCCGATGGAAACATATCTCCTACAGGGAATAATAGTAGAGCTTTATTATACACTTTATACTGCACTCCGCTTGCAATGATGTAAACTGAGAATAAATTCATCGAAATCAACAGACTTACAGCAGTGTAAAACAGATTTAAGAGGCGAAAAGTGTCCAGTGTAGGGAGACCCCAGCTGGTTTGAATTAGCTTTCACAGCCCAGCTACAGTGGATACATTTGAGTGACCAGATTTACTGGTCTTAATTTTTAAGCCAGGGTTTCAGGTGCTTTGCATCACCGCAGCAGTACAAGGCAGATAGTGTACTGGTGAATTTGGAGCGCGGTCACTGGTTCTAGTGACATTCCCTATTTTAAGCCTCTCTTTCAGATGGATAGACTCTTTAAAAAAAGGAAGAAATGTTTTAAGTTTGACTTCCACCCTATCCATGTAAGTGAGGCATTATCGAAGACATTCTGGATACTCTGAAAGAATTTAAATACTAAACTCTCTGACTCTGATTCTCATTTACATTACGGCCCCTTTACACTCCTCTGGCAGTGTTAAAGGGACCTTAAAGTGAGCATAAATATGTTTACACTCTTGAGGCCCCTTAATGCTGCCAGAGTGGTGTAAAAGAGAATCACACCATAGTTAACTACATTTGGATTCTGGGGTGTACGACGCCCCTACCTCCCCTCCGCCCCAAAAGCACCTTTCCTTCACTCCATTGTAATCACCAGAAAGAATGAGTCTTGTGGAGATGGTTGGGAAAAAGTCAAAAAGACGAAGGAAAGAGAAGGAACATTTGATAGGTCAATATTCAGTCAAAGGCAAATATCTTCTCTTGTTTTGTTTGGCAAAGAGGTTTTGGGAGGGGGGTATTTTTAGGACATGTTACATGAATTTTTAATTACATTCGGAGAATTTTTCCCCCCATACCAAGGCATCATGTTCCTATAACCAGAATGCAGCACTTACTATGGAGATGGCCAAATATTGCACATAATCATTTAGGTCATTTGCAAATAAAAGGCAACATACTCTGTGTACATTTTTATTTTAGATACTCTTACAACATTTCTAGTTTATATTTTATGAAAGGCTCCCTGTGGCTGGTTCATTAAAACACAACTGGCCTATTTTCCTATGATTCCTGCTGAGAAACAGTCTTTAATGTGCTTCTGTGCTTTTAAGATTAATATGCTTTTTCTGGCTACTTAGATAACCATTTGCCTGTTTAAACCCATTATTTAAATTGCTTTACAATCATTTGCTGGTTTGTTGCTGTATTCACTGCCTTTTTTTTTTTTTTAATTTCCTGTTTTTCTGATACTATTTGGATAACAGGTTGCCAGTACCCTTCCATTGTGCTCATCACAGAACATTTCTATCACTGTCTCCTTCCTCTTCTCCCTCCCCACCAGCTTTTTTATTCTTCCCTCATTCATTGGTCCCTCCACTCTGCCTACTCTATTCAATTATTTTTATATTATTCCCACTACATTGGTATCTGAGCACCTTCTTTTCCCTCTCATCCCTCCTCCCCGACCCAGCTCATCCCTCAAATATCTATCCTACTTCTGCATCATCCTTGGGCGATATCTCGTCCAGTCTTGGCCCTCTCTCCATCTCCCTCCTTTCCACCTGTCCCAATAGCTTTTCCCTTCACATCACCAATCCCATCCCCCTCCTCTTCTCTTCCTCCCTCTGGAATGCTGGGTCCATCTCCATCCACAGCCTTTTCATGTCTCTCTCCCATCTCTCCATCTGCTGGCTCTCACTGAAACCTGGATCTCCCCACTTCTGACTCCGTTTCTGCAGCTGTCATCCTGTCCCCTTCTCCACCAAATCATCCCTAATGGAACAAGGGTTGGGCATCAGGCTTCTCCCCTCCTGCCACTTCCAGTTGCTCCCTTCTCCCCACCCCTTCACTTATTCTTTTCTTTTGAGCAACACACACTCAGTCTTTCCTCTTTCTTCCTGTAGCTATCATATATTGCACCATTGCTCCTGCCTTTTGGCTCTCAACCTCCAGCTCTCCCTTTTCCACTCCTCACAGTTCCTAACCTTCGTCCTTGATAAATTCTGTTCACTGATGCCATTTCCTTCACCAGAGTTCCTTGTTTGTCTTTCACCCTGAGCCAGCCTTTTGTCTATCTTGTCTATTTAGATTGTAAGCTCTTTGGAATTTCGTCCTACCATGTGTTTGTACAGAACCCAGTACAATGGAGTCCTTACCAAGATTGGGTCCACTGGAAATTTTCATGTTATCCAATCCAAATAAATGATCATTAATAATGCATCATGATTAGTACTGTCACCAGAGACATTCAAGACATTATCCCATGACCTTCGCTATACACATTACAAAGCCTATCACTGTTCTTCTAAGCCATGTAGTCTTGGCCATTTGGTTAATGAGTTTCTTATTTTCTACAAGATTTTATAGTGTTTCAGTAAGAAAATAAAACAAAACCCCTTTTTTGTGTATGTGATGGGATCCCCAGGGAACAACCTGGGACTGGGATACTGCCGTGCTCCCTTAACTCTCCAGCCTGGGTTCTCTCTCACAATGTTAATATAGTGACAAGCAGCAAACCCCTCCAGGCACTGTTATCACTCAGCACAATAGCATGTGGAGCCCCACACTCAGCTAAATTGCTGAATCATGAATCACTCAGAGAAAGGCACCAGCAAATCTCCCAAACCCCCAGCCTTGCACCCCAGAACTGTACCGTCTTGTACTTGTCAAGCCTGACCCATGTAAGTTTTTTACCCAGTCCGCTCCTCCCTCAATGTGGAAAGGACACACACCAGGCTTTGTAAACTGATTTGAGATTTCACAAGCACTTCAACCAAAACACACTGTTTGAGGTAAAATATAAAACAGATTTATTAACTACAGAAAGATAAATGTTAAGTGATTATAAGTGGTAGGCACAAAAGGTCAGAGATAGTTACCAAAGAAAATAAAAGGTAAGTGCAAAGTTTAAATCTTAAACCTTATTAGGCTAGGCAGTATTCAGATCAAGCAGTTTTTCTCATTGCACTGGATGTTGCAAGTAGGTTATAGTTCTTAATACACAGGCTTCCCCTTTAATCCTGGGACTTGTCTCCTCAGTTCAAGTCTTTGTCTTCCCAGCATTCTTGTTGCTTCCAGCATAGGTGAGGGAGGAGAAAGGTAAAGGCATGATGCCACTGTCCCCTATTTTATATCCTTAGTCCAGGTGCCTGGAAAACACTAGTCCAGATATGTCCTGGTGGGCTTTGCTGACTCACAGAGTTGAGCAATCCCCCAGTATGTGATGCTTGTGCAGCTCTCTTACAGCCTTGTAAACCCCTTGTTTACAACTCCTTTGCTGATTAATGGTTGTTTAACACCCTCTTGAGAGTGGATCACCTCCTTTGTTGTCACTGGAGAACTGGCAGTAGACAACTCACAAGCGTATAACATATTTCAGTAACAACCATACAGCAAAATCTCATAACTTCCTACACACTGATGATATACGTATTTTGACAGAACAATGAGTTTCAGCAGACCATAGCCTTTTATATTATATCTTACATGCCGTGCCTTTTATGAAATATATCATAATTATATGACGGGGTGAATATGGAGGTTCCAAGGTGCTGCTTTGAGGTACAGAGTACCACAGTGTAATTCAAGAAAAATTTTACCTACTTACTAGTTTTGAGCTGTGCACTAATATCTTCCTTTTGCTTAAGCGATATCATGGCTAGTGGGTGAAATGGTTTTGAATACTTTGTGATTTTGTAGTATATGTTTCCCATCTTTCCTGTTCTCTCAAGTCTCCCATCAATCCTACCCCTTTTTTCCCCTCACAAACCAGAAAGCACCATCACTCACATTCACTACCTCTTTACACTTCATTACTTCTTCTTCTTCTTTTTCTTCTTAGCATATATACGATGTGCCTCAGCTGGCACATGACCAGGATTCATCATGGAATTTGGTCTGCCGGTTAGATCATTAGCTTCCCCGACCTGGGCCGGGTACTGACGGGGAGCGTGCCATGAATGCTGATCCATGCCCCCCCTCCATTATTCAGATGCTATCTCCAAACTCCACAGAAGCACTCACTCATATATTCGCTCACTCTCACCTCTCCCCAAACTGCATGCACTTATTTAAATCAATAGAAGATGTATGCACTTATGCCAAGACTGAATTTCATCTTTTATCCTTATCTTGATAATTGCCCTGTTTGTTCCTCTGAAGTATCTGGCCACTATTGTAAGACAGGATACTGGGCTAGATGGACCATTGGTTTGACCCAGTACGGCCGTTCTTTTATTCTTATCTGAATGGCAAGATGCAGCAAATTACCTTTCACATTACTCTGAATGGACTGCTAGCTCTTCCATTCACTCACTGTGCCACCATTTCAAGGGAACTGAAGTAAAGGAGTTCAAACCATTCCACTGTGACTGATTGAAATCAGTTGCTCTTTGCATGGTGGCTTTCTTACTGTTGCCCATCTGAAATGAAGTCATATGATTCCAGGACAGTGAAAGGAAACCCTGTATGAGTGACTTGAATGATGACAGGTTCACTTTCTTTGGTGCAATTGATAAAACATACTGTTTGGCAGAGGGTGCATAAGTGCCATCTGGAGACTGTTTGAAAGCTTCTGCTTCTGTACAAGGCCACCAGCTGCCATTCCATTAATATATATATTGTGTGTGTATATATATATACCTACTTCCATTGTCACGCTCAATGATCGCTTTGGGGATTGATTTCCTGATGCAATCTAGAAGCAAAGAAAACCATTCTTAATATGCCTCTTTCATAATATGCACTATCCCTTTCTTAGTCTCTCTGTTTTCCTTGTTCTTCAACCATAAAGAGCAAAACCATGTCAAAGTATTTAAGGCATCTAGGAATATTCTGATTACCTTTCCCTAAGTGCACTCATTCTGACCAAGGAACAAAGAAATAATAGACAAAGGTTTTCCTTGTGTGCAGAAGCAGAAGGCCATGTCCTGCTGATGTGAGATTAGAGACCCATTCCAAAATGGTAATGAATTCGTAAACTAGACTAGATGAAGAAAGCACCTGAAAATAATAATAGTAGCTGGTGATAGTACTGAGAGCCTCATGACAAGAAAAAATGTCCAGTGTGTGTCCAGTCATCATGCTGAACTTGTCATTAATTCTGTTTGTTAAATTCTAATGAAGAAATGTGATATTCACCAGCAGTATTACTTCTTCCGCCTCTTCTCTCCCCCGCAATCTGCTTTTTTGCTAGTGAGAGACACAAAGCATCCTAAAATTAATCATTTGCGTGGTCACTGTGACATTACCCAGGGGATAATCTAGACACATGGACAGCTGTGTCCCCTCAATTCTCCAATTTGGGGTGCCTCTTATACTTCTTCGCTGTGAGAGCAACCACTCGTGGTCAGCTCTCACACAGCCTCCAGCATGTAAATCACTCCCAGCTAGCTCGAATGAGTGCTACTTTGTAGGGCAACACTAGCAAACTCCCAGTCTCGGACTTTCCCCCAGAAATGTGCATCTTGTACTGCCCAGCTCTGTCCTGGACAATACAGGCTCATATAAAGTCCATCGTCTCGTTAATAGAAAATGATGTGCACAAATCTTGTTAACTCAAATGGAGTTGCCCAAACACTTCAATCCAAACACACTGGTTTAGATCAAACAAAAAACCAAGTTTGTAAACTACAGAAAGATTTTAAGTGATTACAAGTAATGAGGCATAAAGGTTAGAATTGGCTGTAAGAAAATAAAAGGTAAAATGCTACTAGCACCTAACTTAGCAAGCTAAATGAATTTAAAAAGGAAAAGGTTTCGCTCACCACATGCTTTATCAGCAGTCTCACTGTCTGGATTCCTTTCAGCCAGGACCCATCCCCCAGTTCAGTATAATTTCCTTGTCCTTCAGGTGTTGTTGATGCCATGGGCAGAGAGAAAGGGAGGAGTATTTTGGGCTGTCTTTTCCCTTTCTTATAGGTCTCTTTTTTTTTTTTTAAATTATCTCCAGATGAGGTTCAGGAGTCAGAGAGTCTGTTGGGACGGGAACCCTCAGCTGTTTCTTTGCCAAAATGTACATTTCTTGCTCACACCCTTTTTCCTGCCAAGGAATGGCCTCTTAACCAGGTGATAGTCCATTTGATTTTGTTGACATCTGGCTGAGGCGTCAGTTTTGCCTTTTGTCTCTGAGGAACTGGTTTGTGCCTGCTTTTCTAAACTTGGAACATGTCTCAGTAATGTTATATAGTAGAATCTCATACTTTACATACAATGTCACAACACATATTTTACCGGAACAATAATGATCAGCAAATTATGAGTTTTCAAATGATACCTCACACAACATACTTTGTACAAAGTTTATCCTAATCTTGCAAAAAGGGTGAACATAGCAATACAAACTGTCATAATCACCCTTTAACTTTTTTCACAAACATCATTTTCCCATAGTAACTCCATCATAACTGTTGTTTGACGTAACAAAGGAAAAATGGGTTAGACCTACAGAAATTAATTGCAAGCAATAACCTTTCTACAGAATTCCATAGATAGGATATAACACTCTGTTAAATTCTAGAAAAGGTTTAAATCAGGCAGTGGAATTTAATAAAGAATGACATCCTTTCTATAGAATTTTTAAAACTTCCTCTAGAAAGGATTTCACTCCCAATATTAAATCTTGTTGGTTTTTACAATAGTTTCTAAAGACTCCTTTTGGTTCTTATACCTATTCACTCCTAGAGGACTTTCTATAATCCCTGGATTTCACTGGCATCTCCAAGACTGGCAAGGATGCCATTTCATGAGTAACCCAACATGACTTTCTGGACACCGCGGAGGTCAGGCTGGGCTATCTCAGGGAAGACTGGGTATGTCACTGTTTTGATGCATCCTGAGCCAAATCTTGAGTGTTGTTGAGTATCTGCAATTCCCATTGACTCCAAGGCTTGGCCCTCCATTTCCTCCTGCCTGAAGCATAGGAATCTCCAGTAGGATAGATTGTTGCATAACATAGATGTGTACTTTTTTAAAAGATGGTGTGAGCAGGGATGTGATGTCAGAACGGTATGTTTTGTCACCCAGCTCTGCCCTGAGCTTTCTGTGTGTGATACCTTGAACAAGTCCTATAAACTCTTCCCTGAGCTATCCTATTTGAGGAGACTGATAACAGTATTTTGTTTATTGCTAATTATTTATTAGTATTTCTGTAGTATGTAGAAGCCCTAGTCCTGGAGTAGTAGACTATTACGCAAGGTGCTGTACAAACACAGACCTAAAAGGGGGTCCCTGCCCCATAGAGTTTACAAGGCCTGATCTACACAACGGGGTTATGTCAAATTTAGCCGCGTTAGGTCGATTTAAAAATGATTGCGTCCACACAACCAACCCCATTCCGTTGACCTAAAGGGCACTTAAAATCAACTTCTGTAATCTTCCCCAGTGAGGGGAGTAGCGCTAAAATCGACTTTGCTGGGTCAAATTTGGGGTAGTGCGGATGCAAATCAACAGTATTGGCCTTCGGGAGCTATCCCAGAGTGCTCCATTGTGACCGCTCTGGACAGCACTTTGAACTGCGATGCACTAGCTAGGTACACAGGAAAAGCCCCAGGAACTTTTGAATTTCATTTCCTGTTTGGTCAGCGTGGCGAACTCAGCAGCACAGGTGACCATGCAGTCCCCCCAGAATCGTAGAGCGTAGAATGTTTCTACGCCCCCCCCATCATCTCCGTCCCTGAGCTTATCGCAGATTAGAAGGTAAAAAAAACGCACTCGCGATGACATGTTTTCCAAGCTCATGCAGTCCTCCCACACTGATAGGGCATAGCTTAATTCAGTGGCAGAGGCCAGGAAAGAATTAAATGAGTGCAAAGAATGGAGGCAGGACGAGATGCTGAGGCTAATGGGGGAGCAAATGGACATGATGAAGTGTCTGTTGAAGCTGCAGGAAAGCCAACAAGAGCACAGACCCCCACTGCATCCATTGAATAACCGCCTACCCTCCTCCCCATGTTCCATAGCCTTCTCACCCAGATGCCCAAGAACGCGGGGGTGGGGGTGGGGTGGGAGAGGCTCCGGGCACCCAGCCACTCCACTGCAGAGGATGGCCCAAGCAACAGAAGGCTGTCATTCAAACAGTTTGATTTTTAGCGTGGCTACAATAAACAATATGGCCTTGTCCTTCCCTCTCCCCCCCACACCACCCGGGCTACCTTGTCCGTTATCTCTCTCTTTTTTTTTTTTTTAAATTAATAAAGAAAGAATGCATGGTTTCCAAACAATAGTTACTTTATTTCAAAGTGGGGAGGGTGGTTGGCTTACAGGGAATTAAAATCAACAAAAGGGACAGGTTTGCATCAAGAAGAAACACACACAACTGTCACACCGAAGCCTGGCCACAGGGCCGGTTTTAGGCCAATTCAGCCGATTCAGCTGAATCAGGCCCCGTGCCTAAGAGAGCCCCACAGCGGTCCACCCCGCCCCCACTCCTAGCTCACTTCCCCATTCTCCCCTCCTCTGAACGCTCTGCACCCCTGCTCCTCCCCCTCCCCTGCTTCCCGCGAATCAGATGTTCGTGGGAAGTCTGAAAAGAAGCAGGGGCAGGTGGGCAGCAGCAGGTAAGCTGGGGCGGGGGGGGCGCGAGGAGGGCTCCGGGGAGGCGCAGCGCGACACGGCCCAGTCCGGTCCCAGCCAAGCACCACCAGAGTCTCTGGCACCGGCCCCGGTTCCAGTTGAGCGCACCAGCCCGGCCCCACGGCTCCGGCCGGCCCCGGCGCCGGTCAAGCACCCCGGCCCCGGCCCGAGCGGCTCTGGCCCCGGCCCGAGCAGCCCCAGCCCCGGTGGCTCTGGCTCGGGCCCCGGGGTGCCGTCCCTGTCCCCAGCCGAGTGACTCCGGCCCGGCCCCGGCCGAGTGGTGCTGGCCGAGCACCCCCAGACTCGGCCCCAGCGGCTCCAGCCTGGATCCAAATCCCGCGACCCCCCTGGCCCGAGCGTGGCCTGATTCCTGGGGGCGGGGCTTGCCGGCAAGCCCCGCCCCCAGGAATCGGGCCCCGCTCTTGCTAAGGCCGGCCCTGTCTGGCCAGTCATGAAACTGGTTTTCAAAGCCTCTCTGATGCAACAACAGCGGTGATGGTGAGCTGAGCGGGTTCCACGCTTGCCGTGGTATGGCGTCTGCACGGGTAACCCAGGACAAAAGTCGTGAAATGATTGTCTGCTGTTGCTTTCACGGAGGGAGGGGCGATTGATGACATGTACCCAAAACCACCCACGACAATGTTTTTGCTGCATCAGGCACTGGGAGCTTAATCCAGAATTCCAATGGGTGGCGGAGACTGAGGGAACTATGGGATAGCTACCCACAGTGCACTGCTCCGTAAGTCGATGTTAGCCATGGTAGTGAGGACGCACTCCGCTGACTTAATGCGCTTAGTGTGGACACACGCAATCGACTGTATAAAATTGATTTCTAAAAAGCAACTTCTATAAAATCAACCTAATTTCATAGTGTAGACATATCTTAAGTAGAAGACAAAAGACAACAGAATGATATAGTCAAATCCAACCCAGACTGATACTAATTGAAAGTTGTTACTATCTGACGGCTGTTTAGTAGCTTATTGCCTCAGTCAATTCCTGGTTAACAGTTGTCCACATCTCATAGCTGACACTCTTATTAGCAGTCCGAGCAGAGTTATTAAGATTGACAAGCCTCTTGCCCCTAGAAGTAGTCCCTTCAGGCCAAGTATGATGCATAGAGTTGTAGCAGTTTGTGGAGGCCCGAGCTGCTGCTTTTCAGAAGACAGAGCCCCATCTGAATTGGGAGAATTCTCTTTGTGAATTTATTTTTCCTGTGGCGAATACGCATTTGTTTATCTCTGCATAGTTTTCTCGAGAAAAGCTAGTCACTGCTTCTGCATTATATCAACAGAAACTGAATGTTTGAGGTGGGTCTAAGATTCTAGTTGTTGGTCTGTGTATAAGGCACCTACAGGTACTTCAAAGGATCAGAATGCTTCACAGGCTTGCAGAGTTCCAGCAAAATTTAGACTTGAAGCACAAGACTAAGAATCCATTTAGATGTTCTCTTCTAGCAGATTTACAGGTAACTCGCCCACATTTGGGGAAATTAAAGGACGTGTCTCTAGCCACTTCTTTACCTAAAGTAGTAGTGGTCCTAAAGAACTTGACCAGGCTGTTTTCTCTTTAACATAGAGAGTCTGAAAGAGAAAGTGGAAAGAGGCCATACATAGGAAGCCTTCAATGTAGTCCAGTTTCATTCCCACACAGTATTTCTGCCAATTTCTAGACATTCTCCAAAATGCAGCTGAACATTTATTTCAGAAAAAAGAAGAACAGGAGTACTTGTGGCACCTTAGAGACTAACAAATTTATTAGAGCATAAGCTTTCGTGGACTACAGCCCACTTCTTCGGATGCATAACTCCTGTTATTAACAGTCCTCCTGTTCTTCTTTTTGCAGATACAGACTAACACGGCTGCTACTCTGAAACCATTTATTTCAGAGTGATATAACAAGAAGCATCATTTTTTCTCAAACACATGGGCTGTGGGTGCAGACAACAGATGTAAATGAGCCTCTTCCCCATTTTTTTTTCTTGTCAGGTGGTTGGCTGAGTTGTAAAGAAATAATAAGTTGGTCTCCCTAGGTACATTAAAAAAAATCTGCATTATTTACAACTTGTATTGCAGCAGTGTTTAGGTATCCCAGTGGAGATCAGGTCCCATTGTGCTAGGTGCTGTACAAACACAGAGTAAGAGAGAATACAAGAGTTTATACTTTATATAGATTAAAAAAGGATGTGAGGGGAAACAGACACAGAGAAGTGAAGTGGCTTTCTCAAGGCAGAGGCGACGTTTGGGGGGCATGGAAGGTCAAGTGCCCTCCCCCAGATTAGCCTGCCAGGGGTGGGAAAGAGAGAGGCACTCTGTCCTTCTCCCTCTGTGCCTCCTCCTCGGCACATTCAGCTGCTCGCCCTGGCAGCAGGGTGGGTAGCGGGACAGAACTGCTTCTGCCTGAGACACCTGGCTGGGAAGCAGCGGCAGTCCGCTCCCTAAACGGGCTTGGCTGCTGGGGACAGGGGATGAGCGAGCCAGAAATGGGTGGCTTACTCAGCCCCTGCCCCCAGCAGCTGGGGCTGCAGAAGGCCAGCCCCAACCCAGGCCCTGCTGCCGGGGACATAGGCCAAGCCCCCTGCATACTTGGCCCCTGTCCCTGGCAGCCGAGCCCATTCAGGGAGCAGGTTGCCGCTGCCTCCCAGCCAGGCTCTCTCAGGCAGAAGCAGCTCCATCCCACCAGGGAAAGTAGCCAAATGTGCGGGGGGGAGGCACAGGGAGAAAAGGAACGGGGAGAGCATGGCGTCCCCAGACTGGGCAGAGGTCGGTGGGGCTGTCTCTGGACAGAGGACACGTGGAGTGATCACATGTCCTCCCCTTTAGATTGTGGGCCCTCCCAGTATGAGGAGGAACCAGTCATCTGTGGTCTTGCAGGGGTCAGTTCTGGGTCTGGTACTAATCAATATTTTCATTAATGACTTGAAATATGTAGCGGAAAGTCTGCTTATAAAACTTGTGGATAACATTAAGCTGGCAGGGTTGCATGCACTTTGGAGGACAGGATTAGATTTCAAAATGAGCTTGACAAATGATAGGTGAATTGGTCTGAAATCAACCAGATGAAATTCAATAAAAACAAGTGGAAGGGACTACTCTTAGGAAGCAAAAATCAAATTCACAACTATAGAATGGGGAATAACTGGATAGGCAGCAGCACTTTTGAAAAAAATCTGGGGGTTATAGTGAATCACAAAGTAAATATGATTCAATAATATGAAGTGGTTGCTAAAAAGGCTAATATCATTAAGGGGTATTGTTATAGGTTGTCTACCCCACACTGGCCTGGAAGGGGTTAACATGGGCCTGAGAGAAAGCTGGGTTTAACTGATAATGAGGCCCAGCTGGGGAATGGCTGGGTGGTGATTATAAAGCCAGGAGGGTTGCAGCAGAAAGGGGGGTTTTCCTTAAGGATACTAAAGTGAGTGAAAGGCTATTTAAAAAAAAAAAAATAGGGGGGGTGGGCTAAAAATTGAATGAAGGAAGTGGCAGTCGTAGCCTTGTGGGATGAGGTCTCTGTACCAAAAAACAAATGAAGACAAAGCAAGGGGGCTGCTGGTAGAGAGTCTGCAGTCCATCTCTGGGGGACAGAAGAGATAGGAAGCAGTCCATGGAGGCAGCAAGGAGCCTGATAGAGCAGACCTTGGCTGCCGGCTACAGGGTCCCTGGGCTGGAACCCAGAGTAGAGGGAGGGCTGGAGTTCCCCTCCCACTAAGGAAGATGGGGTGAAACCCCCTGAGATAAAAGATGTAAGGACCATAGAGCCCAGAGACAGACAAAAGATCTGCGGTAAGGTCATAGCTTGGTTGGACTCTCTGATACTCCAGAAGGGGTGGACTAAAGCATGGCCCAGCTGAAGGGCCAAGTTGCAGGAAGAAGAAGAGACCACTGCAATGCTGGAGCAACTGTCAGCAGGGGGCACCATACAGGGAGAGAGCCACTACACCCCACTTGGCCACAAGGAGGTGCATCTGCAGCGAGTGTACCCCTTTACAGCTGTATTAACAGGAGTGCTGTGTACACAAGGTGGGAGATAAGTGTCCTACTCTACTTGGCACTGGTCAGGCCTCAGCTGGAGCATTGTATGGTTCCAGGTGCTACACTTTAAGAAAGATGTGGACAGATTTAGAGAGAGTCTTGAAGAAAATGATAAAAAATGATAAAAGGGTTAAAAAAAACAGCTCTATGAGGAAAGGTTAAAAAACTAGGGTATGTTAGTTTTGAGAAAAGAAGGCTGAGGAGGGACCTGATAACAGTTTTCAAACATCTTACAAGCTGTTGTACAGAATAAGGCAATCAATTATTCTCCATGTCCACTGACAGTAGGAGAAGAACTAATGATCTTAATCATCAGCAAGAGAATTTTAGGTTATATATTAGGGAATCCTTTCTAACTATAAGAATAGTTAAGCTCTGGAATAGGCTTCCAAGGGAGGTTGTGGAATCCCTATCACTGGAAGCTATTAAGAAGAGGTTAGACAAACACCTGTCAGGGATGGTCTAGGTTTCCTTGGTCCTACCTCAGTGCAAGGGGCTGCACTTGATGATCTCCTGAGATCCCTTCCAACCCTACATTTCTATGATTCTGTAAGACAGGACGCACTGGGAATCTCAAAGGAGGGACTTCAGTGAGGAGAGAGAGGAAGTTTAGTGAACTGGGATGGGCAAGGCATTCCCTATGTAGTGGATGGCAGGGAAGAAGAAATGAAGAACAAGTTAGAGAATGCAACAAGGGAATGGAGAAGCATAGAGAAAGGAATGGGAGAACAAGGTGAATAGGACATCAAAACTGGCATCACTGGTGGAATGGAAAGTACTGGGATACAGTAAAAGATGAAGAGTAAAAATAAACATGTACAAATTGTTAACAGCAAAAAAAATATTAGACCGTTTTCATTTAAATAAAGGGCAGTTCTGGAGCTCGTATAAAACTACCACCCAAAATGTCTCTCGGGATAGTAGCATCATCCCCCCTGAAGTTACACAGCTTGCTTCCCCGGCAATTCCAGCTGGCCTAGAATTCATTTTGTCAGATGTGAAAGCAAATGAAACCCAGGGTAGCCAATCCTTTCAGCTTCAGCCCCGGTACTGCATTTGTCTGTTCTTTTTGGTACGCTGACAGAGTTGAAAGTGACTTGTTCTGTGCCGTGTTAAAGCAATGGCTCACACATGTGTTGCAGAATGAACAAGTCACTGTCTGATCTGACTTTGATAGATCCCACTGTTTCTAGATTGAGTGTTTCATATATTTTACATATTACAGCACTGCAGAAATATTTTCTGCAGGATGTATGGTAAAATGCTTCTGTAAAGGAGTGCTTTTGGCAGCGAGAATATACAGAACACTGACAGCTCTATGAATGTACCAAATAGGGTGACTAGAGGGCAAGTGTGAAAAATCGGGACGGGGGTGGGGGATAATAGGAGCCTATGTAGGAAAAAGCCCCCAAAATCAGGACTGTCCCTATAAAATCGGGACATCTGGTCACCCTAGTACCAAAAGGGGAGCCTATGGCATAACAAGGGGAGATGTAGCAGTCCAAATTAATTCCAATGGAGTTACACCCAAGAATTAATTTAGCCAATGGCTTTTGGTTTACAGCATGTGCAACAATATTAATTGCTCTGTTCCCAATGGACAGGGGGCTTGATCCTTATGTTCTCTGAACACTCTAAACTCCCACTGAAGTGCTCAAAGAATGCTGGATTGGGCCCAGGTCTAGCACGAATAATGTTGCCCATAACCAGCAAGCCGAGAGGCAAGTAATTAAAAATGTGCACGCAAGCAAATCCAGTTAAAACTGTGTTTAAAGGTGTTAAATGTAAGTAGAATGTCAAGTGCTGCACTGTAATGAACTGTTTCAAATGATTTCATAGACATCAAATATTTTTCTAACCTCTCCCCAGGGCACTACAATAGTAGAAACAAATTTCTGTACCCTCGGCTTTTTCTTTTGCTGTACCCACCTTTATGCCAAAATCCAAGTAGAGAAAATGTCTGCAGTGTGATTCCATTCACTGAAAATACACCCTCTCCGAGTCCCTGTAAATAGAGACATGGTTTTAAGATCACAGATACACCAGTGTGCTGCAGAATTATTCAGGTCAGCTGAGCTGACTGGCATTTACTTCACAATCAAGAGCTCTTCCCCCTGTCTATACCACTCTAAGGGCAAATATTACTCTTTATGAAATATGGCTGCACAGCAGAGCAGTGCTAGTCGTGACGAAGTCCCCAAATCATCCTGCCAGTGTGAGGGAGGGGACTCTGCGTAGGGCCCAAAAGGAACATGTTGGACAACAGCAGCTGTGCCCCCTCCCAGTAAGTGAGTGCTCCGTATCACAGCATCTGCAGTGGGGCAGTGTCTGGGCTTAATTGATCAGAGCCCAAACTAGCAAACCACACTCTCTTAGGACTATAGGGAGCCGGTCATTCTGCTAGCTGGATCTTTCATTTAGTGCTATGGTGGTTGTGTTTCCTGCCTGACTATTGTGAGGGTGCACTGATGGAAAGCTGTAGAGACCCCATGACTTCTTTCTAGCATACCACCCCTCTGCATCATAGGGAGGGATTTCCCCGTCATATTGCAAATCAATGTCTGCTGAGCAGCCCTGTTTATAATATTATTTATATCACAGTAGCACCCAAAAATGTACTAAGTGCTGTACAAACACATTGGAAGATAGAGTTCCTGCCTCAAAGGAGGTACAAGAAGGGAGGGGAAAGGGAAGCAACATTCGAACTAAAGCAATCAGTGTGATTGGAAAATGGCTTGTTAGATCTCGCTCCTGTTCTCTGCAAAGTAACTTGTTATTAATAAAAGGGGTGATGCCCCTCGGACTATCGTAGCAGGCAATGTTCTTGGGCATGGCAAATTGGTAACTTGATTAGATTTTAGTTTCACTTTGCAGCTGCTTAAGCTGGGGAAAGTAGATGAATAAACAGACTGTAGCTCAGCAAACCTTGGACATGACCTGAACAACTTCAGATTCTGAATGTGGGGCCAGCTTTGACAGTTGTGCTTAGTTCCATCCTGAGATTTTGAGAAAGCAAATGGAGATAACTCTGGTCAAGTAAATTCCTAAATGGGAAGAAACGAGGCAATTTTTATATGTGAGAGACAACAAACTAGTGAGATTTTAAAAAGCAAAGTAAGGAGAACCAAATCTGCCTGCCCCCATACTGCTAGGTACACGTTGTATGTGCTGAATTGTTCCTGGTACTTTTGCTCAAGCAGCTGTGATGTTTGTCTGCCCTTTTATTTAGCGTGCTTACTCTGTGAAATCAAAGCACCTGTCAGAGAAGTGGCTTGTTTTACAGAATCAAGGCCTATTGAAACATTTTAAAGAAAAGATTTGTTTCCATTGTAAAGATAAAGATCTTTTCTTAGCGGGGGGGAAGACGGTGGGGGGAAAGCTTGAAGTATTGACTTCCGGCTTGGAATGCGGGGAAGGTTTGAAATACATCCACCTACATGAACAGATTTGATTAAGAGATCATTTAAACCACTGCCCTCCTGTTCCTGACTTATTTTTAACTGTAAAAGAAAGAAAAATCCCCTTATGTTTGCTATTGGGCAATTAAAAGAAAGAGCTTGGCTGCTTTCACCAAGAAAGTCTAGGTTGCTTTGATGGTTGCAGTGAGTACTTTTGATCTTTTGTTGATAATACAAAGTTTGGAGGATGTATCAATGCATGTTTACATAATGTTGCATTGCTGAAAAGCTCCACTGCTGGTGAAAAGACACAGCTGGTTTTAAAAGAAAGACACAAATATAAGAAAAAAGAAGTTATACAAGGAATTTGAGGTTTCAAAGGTCATGCCCGGGTTACAGAAGATCATGACTAGGGTACATAAAGGCTCAACTAGGTTAGAGAAGAGTGCAAATAGCCTAGGTTATACCAGTGGTTCAAGCATTGGCCTGCTAGACCCAGGGTTGTGAGCTCAATCCTTGAGGGGGCCACTTAGGGGTCTGAGGCAAAAATCAGTACTTGGTCCTGCTAGTGAAGGCAGGGGGCTGAATTCAATGTCCTTTTGAGGTCCCTTCCAGTTCTATGAGATAGGGAATAATATCTCCATATATTATATTATAACTGTAAGCTGGTGGAGTCTCCTTGTAGTTCCAAACAAACTTTACCCTCATTGTAAAAAGTCAGGCATCCCCTTTGGGCCTTGGTTTTATTAACAAAACACTAATTCAAAAATAACATGATATAAACCCCAAGCTAATCCTTCTCCCAGGCTTGGTTGCTGCTAGTGCTACTTTCCCATTGGCCCTGCCCCAGACCCTAGCATCTCTCTCCATGGGCTTTTCCCACCTTCCCAATATTCAGGCTGGAGTCTAATGAGCCACACACGCTCTAGTGAGTCAGTAATAATTAACCTGCAGCTCTCTGCTTGATTCCAATCCCTGCTAATAGATTTTTGCCCCCGTTATGCCAACATATTGGGCTATGGAACGTGATATAATAGTATACAGAGAGTTTAGATAAAGACATGAGAGCCAGCAACACTTGTAGCGAACCTAGTTATACTCAAACTTTGCATGCAGTGAAATGGAGTGAAAACCCTACATTGTTTCAATGTACTTCACTATTAGTGGAGTGAAAGTCCAGTGAAGTTTGACTCCATTATAAGCATGTAGCACAGGGCTCGTCTTATTAGAATGTAGCAATTATCACCTACCACACTGGTGTTAATGGGTATTGCATAGCGTAGGCAGCTTTGAAAATCTCAGCTGTAGTTTTTACTGTCACTCATTTCAATTTCATAACCTGAGGGTATGGCTCCACTACAAGCAGTGCTGTGACGCTGAAGCACTGTGATTGAAGGGGTGCTGCTGTCCTGAAGGACAAAATGAACTGGAGTAGGAAAGGGCCTTCTGAGTAGTAGGCTTTGTTACTGGTGCTTCCTGCTTGAGGAAGACCTTCAGCCCCCTGTGTCTGTTTTTAGCACCTGAGTGTGGTCTGTATGGCCCAGTGACTGAATACAGGACTGGATGTCAGGGACTTGTTAGTTTTATACCTAATTCTCTCATTAATTCTCTGAGCAGGTCACTTCACCTCTTCTATCTGTAAGGAGGACTCAGCTCTCTCACCAGCATATCCCATTGACTACCTTAGGTGGTTCATGGCCTAGCATGCTGGCTTATGTGGATCATAGTCTAAGGCATCTAGCTCTGCCCATTCATTGTACAGGGAGCCTAGGTGCCTAACTCAGGCTTTGTGGATCACAGTGTTGTTCTTGTGACTTTTCTAGGTGCCAAAAGTTAGGCATTGTGATGCTGAGCGTTGGCACACCTAAGTCTCTTTGTGGATCAGGGCTGAAATGCTCACCTAGTCCCCAGAAATGTTTGAAGCTGTTTATCGTATAGTTTATTTGTCTTAATTCCACATCTCGTGGAGAAAGGGCAGGGTCTTTCTATAGGAAATCAGGCTGTTCAGGGCAGGAAATACCTCAGGACAGGTGAAAATGTAAGGCCCCAGGCCTGAAATTCTTTCCAATTTCACACATTTTGTCCCTGATCATTTGTAGAAATTCCCCTTTTTTTCTATCAGTTGTTCCCTTCTAGTTGGGGTAAGGGGTGGGAGTGGGGAATGCTCTGTAACTGGGCCATTGGGCCTGGTCCATGAGTTTTTAATTATTGAATTATTTTTTTGGTACACAGCCCAAGTGCCTTATTGGTATTAAGTGACTTTCCATTGACTTCAGGTGACTTTGGATCAGGACATACATTGTATACGTTAACAAAATTAGTAATTCTAATTTGAACCTGTTTCTACTGATTGTGTGGGACTTGCACTGTAATTGTCAATACTTCCTTTTTTTATGTCACATTGGGCATTCTGTTAACATAAGCAGTCTATTGGGTTATTCACAAAAACAACAATAAAGGTTTCAGTATGTTTGAGGAAAAAATGGGATCTTTGGAGAGACTGCATAGTTTGTTCATGATTCATCCCAGAGGAGAGTGTCTGAGGGGCTGACGGGCTCAATGTGTTCACTCCCTAACACCCAGCTGGCACGGTAAGACCTCCCCTCGTGATCATAGAATCATAGAATATCAGAGTTGGAAGGGACCTCAAGAGGTCATCTAGTCCAACCCCCTGCTCAAAGCAGGACCAATTCCCAGCTAAATCATCCCAGCCAGGGCTTTGTCAAGCCGGGCCTTAAAAACCTCCAAGGAAGGAGACTCCACCACCTCCCTAGGTAACGCATTCCAGTGTTTCACCACCCTCCTAGTGAAATAGTTTTTCCTGATATCCAACCTGGACCTCCCCCACTGCAACTTGAGACCATTGCTCCTTGTTCTGTCATCTGCCACCACTGAGAACAGCCGAGCTCCATCCTCTTTGGAACCCCCCTTCAGGTAGTTGAAGGCTGCTATCAAATCCCCCCTCATTCTTCTCTTCTGGAGACTAAACAATCCCAGTTCTCTCAGCCTCTCCTCATAAGTCATGTGCTCCAGACCCCTAATCATTTTTGTTGCCCTCCGCTGGACTCTTTCCAATTTTTCCACATCCTTCTTGTAGTGTGGGGCCCAAAACTGGACACAGTATTCCAGATGAGGCCTCACCAATGTCGAATAAAGGGGAACAATCACGTTCCGCGATCTGCTGGCAATGCCCCTACTTATACGGCCCAAAATGCCGTTAGCCTTCTTGGCAACAAGAGCACACTGTTGACTCTTATCCAGCTTCTCGTCCACTGTGACCCCTAAGTCCTTTTCAGCAGAACTGCTACCTAGCCATTCGGTCCCTAGTCTGTAGCAGTGCATGGGATTCTTCCGTCCTAAGTGCAGGACTCTGCACTTGTCCTTGTTGAACCTCATCAGGTTTTTTTCTGCCCAATCCTCTAATTTGTCTAGGTCCCTCTGTATCCGATCCCTACCCTCTAGTGTATCTACCACGCCTCCTAGTTTAGTGTCATCTGCAAACTTGCTGAGAGTGCAGTCCACACCATCCTCCAGATCATTAATAAAGATATTAAACAAAACCGGCCCCAGGACCGACCCTTGGGGCACTCCACTTGAAACCGGCTGCCAACTAGACATGGAGCCATTGATCACTACCCGTTGAGCCCGACGATCTAGCCAGCTTTCTATCCACCTTACAGTCCATTCATCCAGCCCATACTTCTTTAACTTGGTGGCAAGAATACTGTGGGAGACCGTATCAAAAGCTTTGCTAAAGTCAAGAAATAACACATCCACTGCTTTCCCCTCATCCACAGAGCCAGTTATCTCATCATAGAAGGCAATTAGGTTAGTCAGGCACGACTTCCCCTTCGTGAATCCATGCTGACTGTTCCTGATCACTTTCCTCTCCTCTAAATGTTTCATAATTGATTCCTTGAGGACCTGCTCCATGATTTTTCCAGGGACTGAGGTGAGGCTGACTGGCCTGTAGTTCTCCGGATCCTCCTTCTTCCCTTTTTTAAAGATGGGCACTACATTAGCCTTTTTCCAGTCATCTGGGACCTCCCCCGATCGCCATGAGTGATGGAGGCAGGTTGTAACAAGGAGACTCTTTGCCCTGGCTGCTCCAAGAAGCATCCCAGTATTGCAAAAGGCTCCACTGCATTTACAAAATTCTGACTCTTCAACAGAATTTTCCATGGGTAGAAACTCCTCTCCAGTATCATAAACGTTTGCAGATGATTCCGAATTTCCTTGCTCTGCTTTCCCCGAAATGCCTGGTTGGATGTGAGAAATGTGCCTTACAGTGATCTGGGAGGTCTATGAAAACGTATAATTTGTGTGAGTTTGGTTCAGTACACAACTTGGTTTTATGGTGAAAAGTCCTATTGCCCCCGGGATAAAGACAATTTTCAGATTCCTTTTTATAAGTTGGTCTGACGGATGGCTTTTGACCCTGAATACTCTATTAGGTGCCATTTTCATTTCCATAACCTGTGGTTCCTGTAATTTTCTTTGAACTTATTTGTACAGCTTCCAAAATAAATGTGGAAGAAAGAATTGAGGCTAGTGGCCCGAAAGTTAAAAATGCACAACTGATTGATCATGTGCAATGAAACTAATTTCTGGCTAGCTACTCTTGCCAGATTTCCAGCAGGCAGACTCACCAAGCTGTAATACAGACTCCTCTGTAATAAAAATAAGCCAAATGAACATCATTTTATGCTAGGATCCATTTTGACTTCAAATTGATATTCCTATTCAAAATGTCACTTCATTGTGTTTGTTTTTGTGGCTTTTTTAAAAAATGTCTTTACAGTTGAAACACTTCGTTTAGAAACTTCCTATGGGAGAAACCAATTATTTTTGTCAATTTGTTTTTCTGCACATAAAACTTCAGTTTCAATGGAGCTGTATCCCTCTGCTGGAAAACTTTCTGCATGAAAAGTGCTAGTCGCCACTCCATGGCTCAGGCTTATGTATGTCTCAGGTCAAGCCATTTCTTGGTCAGGGTAATTGCCCTCCAACATTCACAAGAGGACTGCTCTCTCACTGATCTTTGTGCTGGTAATCGTCACATTGCCACTGAGTTTGTGGCAAGGAATTGTTTAAACTGCCTTGTCCATCTTTGTAACGTTAGCTTTAGCACAGAGTTGATCGTAAGGACTGAAGCATCTCACCTCATAGTCTGCATTGCTTTCCACTGGAGTAAAAATCCATCACATCCACAAAATGGAATTAAAAAAAAATCAACTCAAAGCTCTTAATCCATGGTGGGTAAAAATTTAAAAACAGCTTTTAAGGCTTATCCACCCTAAATTTTTTGCTAAGGCTAACTGAGCACGCAGGGAGAACCCTGGCTTTTAAGCCAAAAAAATGTGCAAAAGGAAGGCGTATTTTTTTAAGCAATAATCTGTCCCCACCACCGAGCTGGGAAATGGTTCTTTTGTTTTCTAGATGCTCTACAGGTAAGCTAGTGCCAGCAAAAGAACACCCTGGATCTACTGTCTTAAATATTTTATTTTATTTTAGGTTGACCCCTGTACCTGGTATAGACCCTGATTTTTTTGTATGTATTTGTTTAAAATTTCGTTATTTTAGCTTGCAAGAAACTGCAACTCTCTTCACGAGAGCCCTCCATACCCATGTCAAACAGCTGCGCGAACAGTTGACGCGGGGGACTTACCAGGCTGCTACCATATTACTTACCCATTCAGCGAAGTGTATCCGAGTCACGGCACCAAAATGTTGGCGGGGGATCCAGCTCCCTCCTCCCTCTTAGTTCCCAGACACAGTTTGTTGGAAAATAACAGTCCAGAGTCCAGTCTGCTGGCAATTTGATGTGTTTATTGGGGCTAAACAAGCAAGCATATTTCAAAGCCCTTCACACCAGTTGGGCTATTTCTATATGTTGATAGAGTTTTCCTTTTCCCCTTCCCCAACGATTATTCTATACGCTGATAGAACCCCCTTCTTCTCCTGACCCCTATCTCCAAATGCCGATGGAGCTCCCTCTTTCACCCCCCCTCTTCTTGGCAAACCTAATTATACTTGTAGTGCTCCTTTCCTGGTACCACCTCTTCCAATATATGGTCATGTTCAGTTCTGGGCGGTCTTGAGTCTGGGGTCGACAAGACCACCTCTTTTGTACCTGATGGGAGGGGTAAAGAGCGGGGTTACTTTTGGCCATCGTTACTATTTTGCAGACCTTGCATCTCCTTCTTACACCCTTCCCACCCCTCCAGCGGCTTGGTTACCATAGCAACCCCTTGCTCGATTAGCCCCTTATCTTCAAGGCTACCAGCTACGAGGAGAAGGAAAAGAGGCAGGCAGCCTTGTGCTTTCACTTACATTTTTTTGCTTGCTTATTTAGCCTGTTTAAACTAAAAGCAAGGCCAGAAGCAAAATTATTATTTTTTAGTTTTTTACCCTATTTACTTGACATTTTTCTAACAGTGCCAACAGAAGCTGCTGTTGCACAACTGCATGGAGTTCGGGGAAAATCTACATAAAGGGGTGTCATGGGGCATGCCTACTCTGTAGCACTCCCTGCTGGCTAAGTCTGGCACTGCATGTGTTCCCTGACTCCTGCCCAGGGTTTTCTGTCTCCCCCAGGGGTTAACATGACTCAGCCTTCCGGCTGGGTCACTCTGATATCAATCCTCTTTCAGGGTAACAGACCCAGCAAAAAGTCCCAAACAAACAGAAGGTTCTTTTCAAGGTTGTATTCATTTCAGTTGACTAAATGGGCCCAAAGGGTCACGAGTGTTAACATGACACTGAACCTGTCTAACATTAAACAGTTTTAAACAAGGCTCCAGATTTGGTATCCAGAAACCTCTGCCTGCTTAGTACCCTGGGAGAAACACCGCTAGACAGCCTTTTAACCTTTTTATTAAAGATACCTCCAAAACGCTAAAGATTTGAAAGGCAAAGTATTTGTTAAATAAGGCTTTTATTTTAACAACCTCTTTTGTTTCCTTTCCCTGTTGCTGGGGAGAGTTTTTAAAAGGGCACCCTCTTTTCCAATTCCCACCTATCCTGTCCCCATTTGACAGTCTTTTTAGACGGTATTTAAAAATGGTAATGACTCTCCTTTTTGGAGAAAAGAAAAGAGGTTATTTGAGCTGTGCTGAAGCTGCTGTTAAAGTCTGATACCATTTTCTAAAAGACAAAAGAAGACGAGCGCACACACCGGGTGAGGGAAGAATAGCAAAGCTGGAAAATGTGGCTTCTGTCTCTGGTGTGGACTCTCAGGCTACATCTACACAACAGCACTTACAGAGGCGCAGCTGCACCAATGCAGACCTGCCACTGTGGCACTTGTGATGGACACGCTCTTAAGCTGATGGGAGAGCTCACCCGTCATCTTAACTCCTGCCTCTGCAAGAGGCAGTAGCTATGTCGGCAGGAGAAACTCTCCAACCAACATAGCGCTGTCTACACCGGCGCTTAGGTCGGTATAATTACATTGCTCATGGGGTGTAGATTATTCACACTCCTGAGCAATGTAAGTTATACCAAAGGACTCACTTGAGGCCCCACAACTCGAGAAATGCAAGCATGGAACACACTCTGAGACCTGACAAATTTGTGCCAGTATCAGGCAGTTGAGGGCATTGCTTTTTTAGCTGCCTCTCTGGTTTATAGCAGTATTGCAAAATGTAGTCTTGGCCAGTTAAGCTAGACTCTTATTAGATAGAGGAATAGGGAGAGGAAAGAGAAAAAATAAGGCGGAGAAGGAAAAGGACATATGGGAGCAGAGTAGGGTGGTGGTTGGGATTTAGCCAAAGTAGGTGGGTATGGTGGCCCGATCTGGTCAGGACATCTCTCGGGATGAGGACAATGAAGGCCCACCGTGTTATGGTAGATCCTGGGTCCTAGAAGACGGTGCGGGTGGCAGCCATGATGGTAAAGCACACTGCAGTGATTGTTTTCAGACTGCAACGTCTTGATTTCCCCTTCCTCACATAAAAAGTATTTTCTTTTAAGGACCACAAAAGGGAGTGGTAAGTGGAATAGCCTGCCCCCTCATTTTCTGTGCCAGTTAGGCCTAATTTCCAACACACCAAGTTGGGTTCACTGATTTGTGGTCCCCCACTTTTCTTGTTTACCAGGCAGGATCTGAACACAGTCCTCGAGTTCTATCAGTAGGCCATCTTGTTTGGACTAATCCAGTGTGTCTCCCTTTTGCACTTTTTCCCCATCAACAGTTGTTATAAGTTATTGTGACATCGTATGAACTTGTGCTCACTGCTTCCAGTCAAGCTTATAATTAGGGTAATTTTGTAAGTCAGTTATTACACATCCCCCAGTTGGGCTCCTCTTCAGCCCACTTTCTGGGATCCCTTGTCTCTCCTCTCTGGGACAGACTGACTCCTCAGCTGCTTTCCTTGAGTCCCTCTCACAGTCTCACTCCCTCTGGCTCTGGGATAGAGCTCTGACTCCCAGGCTCCTTCTGGACCCTGCTTCAGAGCCTTTCACAGGAGTGGGAGCCAGCCTGCCTCTGCTTCCAACCTCAAACTGAGTTTTCTCAGCCCTTCAAAAGAAATCATCGAGCTGATCAGGAGTGGGTGGGGGTGGAGCCTGTAGCTAATCAGGTATGTCTGAGCCCAACTACCCTTAGAGGGCCAGCCAAAGTGTGATTGGGGGAGGGAGGAGAGAAGGGGAGAGGGACAGTGACAGAGGAACCAAAGGAAAATATAGAGAAGATTCTACAGAATTAAATCGTGGTAAGAGCCAAATCTTGTATTGTTGTAGAGCCAAGTTTTCAGCCAAGCTCCTTGAACAGTTCCAAGGCCTGAATGCACAAGTGTAAGTCTTGCACGTGTAGCAGTAACAATTAGGATAACTGGGTTTTAGTACGTCCAAATTCTAGCACATATGCATAACACAGTAACAAGGGGCCATTCAGTGAAATTGAAAGGCAGCCATTTTCAAATTGCTACACAGAAAATTGTTTTTACATGATGTAGAATTAGCCTGTATGAGCAGGTGATTCCACAATTGTTCACAGGGTTTCTTGTCTCTTCTTCTAAAGCACCTGGTATGTGGCACTTTCAGAGGCAGATAGGACAGCAGATGAGATAGATCACTGCAGATTACATGGAGCATTTGTACCCTCAGAAATATCTAATTCTATTACAGTGGTTAGTCCTATGTTTCTGTGTGGAGGCTGGAATTGTTCACGTGTTTGCACCTGTAACGTGTGGAAACGTATAGGTGTGCACTGAATTTTGTGCACGCACAAGTGGAGGCTTGGGGCAGCAAATCAGGCACTTATTGTATTGATGGGAGTTTTTGTTTGAGAAGTGATTTTTCACTGCTGACTTTAGACAGTGCTTCCTTGTTAGTTTTCATGCTTTTCAGACAGTGCATTTAGCTTGGGCAGCAGAGTGGTTGCTGCTCTGGCTGCACCCAGAAAATCACCACCAGAGCGCTTGCTCAGCTGTCAGCGTGCTGCGGTCTAATTTGCGAGGATTATATCCCTTCGTCTAATACAATGCAATCCAGATTGTAATATGCTTTCATCCCTACAGCCAGAGGTGAAAGTAAGCCAGTACAGTCTGGTACGGTGTACCGGCAAGAGCCAGTACGCCGTGCCAGACCGCACTGGCTTCCGCGGCACGGATTTAAAGGGCTCTGGACTCCCCGCCGCTGTGGGGAGCCCCGAGCCCTTTAAATCCTCCCCGCAGCTCCGGCAGCCGGGCTGGAGCCGGGATGTAAAGGGCCCGGAGCTCCGCGGTGGCTGGAGCCCCGGGCCCTTTAATTTGCCCCTGAGCCCTGGGGGCTCCCAGCCACCTCTGCAGCTGGGAGCCCCGGGTTGATTTAAAGGCCCTGGGGCTCCCAGCCACAGTCGGTGCCCCAGGGCCTTTAAATCTTGAGAGGCCCCGCCTCTTCCGATTGAGGCCATGACCCCTCAGGACTCCGGCAGTACCAGTAAGTCCTGTAAGTTACTTTCACCCCTGCCTACAGCTGCTCTGGCAGTGACAGGCTGATGTCAACTGTGGTGGCCAACAGAGCAGCAGCAATGGGGTTGCTCAATATTCAACATCGCCCATCACTGCAGCTATAGTCAGCCAACAGATTGTCAGCAAACGGGGGCTGCTCAGTGATCAAGATCAGCCAGCGTGACTGCGACAGCCAACAAAGCCACAGCACGGAGGAGTGCTTAGCTCTCAGGAGTATCTTTTAGAAAAACACCAAATGCCGCCCAGTACAACCGTGATGAACGCTGCAGCTGAGGAGTGTTTTATAGGCTTGCAGTCAAGTTTTCCAAGAGGTCTCTGCTTGGCCTCAGTGTGGTCACCAACACCTAGGTGCGCTGTGGGTGCGATGAGTCGTGTGCAGCCAGCTGAGTCTGCATGAACTAAGCTCATTTGTCAGCGGAAGCCACTTTTTCAGAATATTTCCGTGGGAAATATTACCCCCTCGCTATGGTCCCCTGAAATTCAAACTCTGTAGACATCAGCCTTTATCAGCAGATGAGATGCTTTGTGTTTGAACGGATGCACAGAGAGCTGCCAAAGTGAACTTGTCCATCTGTCTGTGTGTATCTACTCAACAGCTGCTGGGGCAATAGTGCAGTGCCTTATCCTTGTGGTTCCCAAAGCTTCGTCCTTGCTGGTGGTCCTCAGTGATGGCTGTTCTCATGGAGTTAACGCTCAGCCTGGTATGCAGCTGTTAAAGCACATAGGAAAATAGATTAAAAAATATATCAAATATTTTCCTAATACTACTTTTCTGCATACGTAATTGCTGTTGTTGCCACAGAGACGTAATATGATGCGGGGGGGAAGATGATCTGGGTAAGATCATCTCATGGACGTCAGCTCTCCCATTGGCAATCTCTCTGCTAAAATGGGGACTATATTGTGGAGAAATAGGAGAACCCATGTCTCATTCAAATCCAGGGAGGCACAACCACGATACACATAATAATTGTAACGTCAATGGGGCTTAAGTACATGCTTAAAGTTAAGACTATACTTAAGTGCTTCCTTGAATGGGGTCCTGAATGAAGCCCTTTATTCCCATGAGGCAAAGCTGAGTATCTGCCAAGTACCCATAACTCCCATCACTTCAGTGCCCCATACCTCTGAGCACTTAGCCCATTGGTTTTGCTAGGAGCTGTAGTACTCAGCAACCGGTCAGATTTGGTCTATTAAGGGGCCTGATTCTACACGATGCAGGGGGGGGGGGGGGGGGATAGCTCAGTAGTTTGAGCATTGGCCTGCTAAACCCAGGGTTGTGAGTTCAATCCTTGAGGGGGCCACTTAGGGATCTGGGGCAAAATTAGTACTTGGTCCTGCTAGTGAAGACAGGGGGCTGGACTCAATGACCTTTCAAGGTCCCTTCCAGTTCTAGGAGATAGGATATCTCCATTTATTAAAAAAAAAAAAAAAAGAGTGCCTTCTGACAGATGCTGAGTGAATGCCCTTAATGCCCACCAGTGGATGTGGGGAGGCACAGCATCATGCCAGGGGCACTGGACACCTGGCAAGACTGGGCCCACTGAAAGGAGGGGAAAGAGCTCATAAGAGAAAACATTGTGGAATACAGCTGGGTTTCAGGATTAATAGATCTTCATCTTTATTATCCACAATTCTGCCCAAAGCCTGCACTTAAAGCTGACACCAGATCTTAGACCAGAAAAGATGTGGCACAGGTGATAATTACCTATTTTCACTGGAGAAAAAATGTAGACAAATGTAGACGCCTGACAGGTGATCAAAAAATCTCAGAGACTATCACACTCATGTTTCCTGATGTTGAGATACATAGCTTCATCTAGATTGGCGCTATTCACAGTGTTCTTGCTCTACTATTCATATCTTCCATAGAAGGAACTTTTTTCTTCAATTCCAATCCATCAGGAGCAAATAAAGATCTTTATCAGCTGGCAGATAACAGCTGATGTCTTCCCTGCTGCAGATGGTGAAAGTAATATCCTACATAAAGGAGCAAGGGAGTAGCAGCTCCAAGTAAAAGGGGGAGAGAGAGAGAAAGGAGGGGGTAGATTGTGTTTCAGGTGTAAGTGTAGAGGTATTGTATTTCGCTGGGTAATGATGTCCTACACTGAGATAAAGAGTAGAATGAAGCTTTTCATACTGCCCTCCAGGATATGTCAGAGCTGTAATACCATTCCCATTGTGTGTGGGAGAGCTGGGGACAGAGAGGCAACATTTGTTTTTCCTCTTTCAACTTATCTAAAAAAACCAAGGGAAAGAATCAAAACCCTATAAGACCAGACAAGACTTTTTGAATGTGAAGTTTGTTTTGGCTGGTTTAAATGGCCCCAATTAACTCAAATGATAAATTAAACAGTTATAAGTCATCATGACCAGATGTCATTCACCCAAGCGTTCTAAAGGAAATTGCAGAACTACTAAAAAGAAAATGTGAAATTGCAGAACTACTAATTGTGTTCTGTAACATATTGCTTAAATCAGCCGCTGTACCAGATGAGTGCCAGATAGCTAATCTGACACCAATTTTAAAAAAAGGCTCCAGAGATGATCCTGACAATTACAGGCTGGTAAGCCTAAATTCAGAACCAGGCAAATTGGTTGAAAATATAGTAAAGAACAGAATTATCAGGCGCACATATGAAAATGACATGATGGGGAAGAATCGACATGGCTTTTGTAATGGGGACTCATGCCTCATCAGTATACTAGAATTCTTTAAGGGTAGCAACAAACATGTGAACAAGGGTTATCCAGTGGATATAGTGTACTTGGACTTGCAGAGAGTATTTGACAAGGTCCCTCAACAAAGGTTGTTAAGCAAAGTAGGGCATCATGGGATGAGAAGGAAGATCCTCTCATGGATCAGTAACTAGTTAAAAGGGTAGGAATAGTGGAGAGGGGTAAATGCCAGGGTGCCCCAAGCTCTGTACTGGAACCAGTGTTGTTCAATATATTCATAAATGATCTGGAAAAAGGGGTAAAAAGTGAGGTGGCAAAGTTTGCAGATGATACAAAATTACTTAAGATAGTTAAGTCCAAAGCTGACTGTGAACAGTTACACTGGGATCTGGGTGACTGGGCAAGAAAATTGCAGATTAAATTCAATGTTGATAAATGCAAGGTAATGCACTTTGGAGAACATAATCCCAACTATACATACAAAATGGTGGGATCTAAATTAGCTGTTACCACTCAAGAAAGACATCTTGGAGTGATTGTGGATAGTTCTCTGAAAACATCCACTCAATGTGCAGCAGCATTCAAAAAAGCTAACAATGTTGGGAACCATTAGGAAGGGGATAGTTAACACAGAAAATTTCCTAATGCCACCATATAAATCCACGGAAATCACCTTGATTACTGATTGCAGTTCTGGTTGTCCCTGCTCAAAAAAGATATATTAGAATTGGAATACTACAGAAAAGGGTGACAAAAATCATGAGCGGTATGAAACGACTTCCATATGAGGAGAGATAAAAAGACTGCAACTGTTCATCTTACAAAAGAGACAACTAAGGGGGGATATGATAGAGGTCTATATAAGCATGAATAGTGTGGAGAAAGTGAATAAGGAAGTGTTATTTACCCCTTCACATAATATAAGAACCAGGAGTTTTCCCAATGAAATTAATATGCAGCAGGTTTAAAACAAACAGAAGGAAGAATTCTTCACACTATGCAGTCAACCTGTGGAATTCCTTGCCACGGGATGTTGTGAAGGCCAAAAGTGTAACTGGGTTCAAAAAAGAAATAGATAAGTTCATCAGTGGCTATTAGCCAAGATGGTCAGGGATTCAACCCCATGCACTGGGTCTCCCTACGCCTCTGATTGCCACAAGCTGGGACTGGATGATGGGCTGGATCCCTCAATAATTGCCCTCTTCTGTTCTTTCTTCTGAAGCATCTGGAACTGGCCGTTATCAGAAGGTAGGACACTGATCTAGATGGACCTTTGGTCTGACCCAATTTGGCCATCCTTATGTTCTTAGTTTCTTCCAGAGGAAGGAAAAAAAGTCACATTTTATTTTGTTCACTGATGTAAACAAGGAACTATTCATTTCCATTGCTGGCCCATGCATAGCTTGGATCATGAGTTTCTGCCACAGTTAGGGAGCTTCTAGTCCCTGGGCCACTGGTCAACAAAGGTGGTGGTTTGCTGTCTAAGGAATCCCGTGGCAGAGCACCAATAGGCTCCTGGGGAGCTAGTCTGGTTCTCCCAGCTTCAGAGACAGTCTTACACATCTGCCTTAGTGAACTCATTTTTTTATTGTTGTCTCTAATCTGTCTGACTCTGATTAGGCTACATTCTTCCTGTGGTGTCTGTGTGCTATATATCTTCTCTTCTCCAGGGTTACAGAAACCCTGAACAATGTGTTTGTTGTGATATGATCAACGTGCAATCAGCAGGACAGGATGGTTTAGTGACCCAGGCCTGATCACCTTGCCCACCCTTGCCTGCTGCCCTCCCAAAAACCTTCACCCCAAATCAAACCTAAACTTTCTGGAAGGCCACAACATTGTATTTTTTTTTTGTTATTATTATTATTTATTTCCTCTCTCTGTTACATTTTGCTTTTGAAAATCTTTTGCATTGCCAGGTTCCAGATAGAATTGAAACCATTGAAATGCGGCACCGTGACAGAGCTTGGTCAAACAGTATCCAGCAGGGAGAGGAAGAATGATTGGCAATCTTGGGACAAGCTAGCTTTACTCTTTATTAGCAATCTCTCTACTCCCCACCACACAAGACAAATCTGTGTCTCTCTGTTACCTCTAGATGACAGACTGTCCCCCATTCCAGCCCCTATACACTGCTCTGGCAGCATATAACAGTTGTAATGTGCTGCAAGTACCCAAGAATCTACTTGGCTTATGCGTGCTGGGCCTTTGTTGCCCTCTGTATAAGCCCCAGAGTAGGAGATGTGCTGGTGTAGAGCTCGGCGGCAGGCTTGGATTACGTGGAGCTAAGGCAATTCAGAGCTATGTTGTAGTCCATAAGCAGCCTGGGATGGCTCTAATTTCTGGGAGTGGCTGTTTTGGCCCCTCAAACAGCCCCAAAACTGCCTTCTGTGCTGGACCTCCTGGCGGCACTGAGATTTTCACCCAGATCTACTAACTTGCATTATACCAAGTGTAATCTTATTGCTTTGCTCAAGTTTCTATTTTCCCGAAGTCCATTTCAGTTATTTCTTTGTCCTCCCTGATGTTTGCAATTCCTCTAGTTTAATATAATCTGCAAATTTGCTTAGGTCTTCTTCAAGGTGATTTGTGAAGCTCTTTAATAAGAACAGGAGTACTTGTGGCACCTTAGAGACTAACAAATTTATTAGAGCATAAGCTTTCGTGGACTACAGCCCACTTCTTCGGATGCATATAGAATGGAACATATATTGAGGAGATATATATACACACATACAGAGAGCATAAACAGGTGGGAGTTGTCTTACCAACTCTGAGAGGCCAATTAATTAAGAGAAAAAAAAACTTTTGAAGTGATAATCAAG
>NC_048302.1:125059329-125153157 GCF_013100865.1 Trachemys scripta elegans
AAAAAGAACAGGAGTACTTGTGGCACCTTAGAGACTAACAAATTTATTAGAGCATAAGCTTTCGTGGACTACAGCCCACTTCTTCGGATGCATATGAAGAAGTGGGCTGTAGTCCACGAAAGCTTATGCTCTAATAAATTTGTTAGTCTCTAAGGTGCCACAAGTACTCCTGTTCTTTTTGCGGATACAGACTAACACGGCTGCTACTCTGAAACTTGTCTTTAATAAGAGTAGGCCTAACATTACTTGCTACCACATTCATTACTGAGGGGTGTTATGTACCTAAATACCTTTTAAAATCTTGCCCTAATTTAGTCTGTTACGAGGAAAAATAAATAAAGACTTAATCTGGCTACATACATCTTTAGGGCAAAATTCTCTCTAATCTGCATTGAAACTGTTTCCTGTATTTTCTGCATTTCTGTTATATAGAGAGCGACCATGAAAGTTCCATGCACAGATAGAGTGCAGTATATGCATTAAAGATACAGAGGGGTAAAAGCTTAGCGATCTGATTCTCCTTTCACTTCTCTCACTGACTTCAATGGAGTTACACCTGATTTACACTGGTGTAAGTTAAAAGAGAATGAAACCCTGGGAATGCAAATCAGAGGAAAATGTGGCCCTTATTAATATTTGGGAAACATTCTGTACCATTTTTCATTCCCACATCCTCCCCTTAGCTTCTCCAATTTTTGACAAACATCACTTCAAATTTACCCAGTCACTGCCCACCTAGTCTTTTGCTTTTTCATTTCACAAGTCTTTCTCACTCCCAATACACTGGTGCAGATGAACCATTCACAAAGCCAGACATTCACCTTTGAGTTTTTCTCCCCTTACCTACATAATGTCTCCTGCTTACCTTCAGAAAAGGTCATAGTCTCATTTCCCCTAAGCTACTATCTAAGGCTGGGTTCTGTTAAACCTGTCACCAAGTAATTCTGCAACGTTTTATCAGGCTCCTGGATGCCATTGGGGTCATGCTTAGCTAGTCTGGTCATTAACTCCTATGAATTGAAAGCAAATTCCCATACACTTTCACTAGGATTGTGGTTTTTTGGGGTTAAAGAAAACCCATAGACTTCCTCCCACGCAGTAAAGGAGTATTAGCCCCAAACAATACCTCCAATTTAGTAAACAACTGATCCAGTGTTCTAATAGTCTTAGGGGAAAGAGCAAATTACTCTCTCCCACTCCTAACTTCCTGATTAACAAACTGTGTCTCAGATCTTAACATATCATCTATTTCATTTAACGTATTTATTTTATTTGGGGGGTTTGGGGTTTTTTGGAACCCCTACAAGTAGTGCCTTAGCAGGTAGGCACGTTTTTTCCCTTTTCAGTTTAAAATATTTCTACTGAATTCTAGCAATGAAGAGATTTCAAAAGAAAAGATCATGGCTTCCTTCAAGTAGTACGCCAACCTTGTGTTAACGTGCCCCTTCTACACATATGTGCGTTCTGGCAGAAGGCCGGACTCAGAGTAATGGGTCCATTAGCTGGGATGGAGGGAGGGATAGCTCAGTGGTTTGAGCATTGGCCTGCTAAACCCAGTGTTGTGAGTTTAATCCTTGAGGGGGCCACTTCAGGATCTGTGGCAAAATCAGTACTTGGTCCTGCTAGTGAAGGGAGGGGCTGGACTCAATGACCTTTCAAGGTCCCTTCCATTTCTAGGAGATGGGATATCTCCATTAATTTATTATTATTACAGAATTTAAAAATTTTGGACATAGATACCCTACGAAACACTTCTTAATTTCCCAAGGCTTCCTACCCATCTCTACCTGCAATGTAAGACCCCAATTCAGTTTGAACGGGATGGCTCATAGGTACCAGCCTAAGTACCTGCTGAATCTGGGCCTAAGACGTCTTGCTCTTAACACCAAAGCTGTGAAGTGTTTCCAAGGACATCTTACAGGCGTGGAAACTGTAATATCCTGGTTCTCAGGCTTTAAGGGTCTAACGTGCAGGTTTAAGACCAGACCTATTAAAATTGTTCTGAAGGATAAATATGGCCTTCTGATAATATGGGGGGAATGTACCGGAAGAAAAATCTCTTTTGAATAGTGGTCCCAAACCTGGCGAAGTGCTGCTGCCTCCTGCATATGTGTTTTCCTTAGAGCGAATCACTACAAGGGCCACTTTTAATGGTATCTCACTCACTCAGGGCCGGCTCTAGGCACCAGCAAAACAAGCTGGTGCTTGGGGCGGCACATTTTTAGGGACGGAAATTCTGGCGCGGGCCATGCCGCCCCTAAAAATGTGCCCCGGCCGCCCTAACTCACCTCCGCTGCTGCCACTCGCGTGCCGCTGCTCGCCCTCCCTCCCAGGCTCTCAAACCTGGGAGGGAGGGGGAGCAGCAGCACGCGAATCAGCTGTTTTGCATGCCGCGGCCACTCGGGATCTCCCCCTCCCTCCCGGGTTTGAGAGCCTGGGAGGGAGGGGGAGCAGCGGCACGCGAATCAGCTGTTTTGCACGCCGCGGCCGCTCGGGATCTCCCCCTCCCTCCCAGGTTTGAGAGCCTGGGAGGGAGGTGGAGACCCCGAGTGGCCGCGACGCACGCACTGCTTCTCCCTCTCACTCCCTCCCACCTAGGCTTGAGAGCCTTGGGGGAGGAGGCAGGGCTGGGGATTTGGGGAAGGGGCGGAGTTGAGGTGGGGCCGGAGGTGGGGTAAGAAAAAAACGGGGGGGGGGGGGCAAAATTGTTTTTGCTTGGGGCGGCAAAAATCCTAGAGCCGCCCTGCACTCACTCATGCATCAAAAAGCTTTTCAGTGAAGGTCTGAGGCATACTCAGGGGTGTGCAGGGAAGGTATGCTTCTACCATGGATTGTCTGATCTGGTAACCCTTTAGATCCACTTTGCAGAGGAACAAATGACTGGGACAGGATTCTCAGCACGAAGTACGTCAGAGAAAAGAGGCTGCATGAATCAGTCTTTCACTCTGTTTCTTGTGCCTGTGATGGATCACTAAAGCCTTCTCTATAGTTCAATGGAGTGTTTAAAAAAAAGAGACTTACATTTAAAAACTCATCACCTCAGCAGCCTGGCAGATGGTTTTGGAAACAGCCTTTCATGTTGAGATTTTAAAATTTGTCACGCCACTTGCATTCCATCTCTCTTCCCTCCCCATTTCATGCTCCCTCTCCCCACTTCATTAACATTGCAGCTAAATTGCCAGACATGTAAATACTATTTTCCATAAAGGTTGCCATGTTACCAAATAAGTGCAAGCTTGAAGGAGGAACATGAATATAATTCCCGAGTGGCAGCGTGACAGGTAGTTCTATTATAAGGAATTAGCACTTCACTCATTCAAAACAAAGAATGTCGTTGCCAACAATTTTTTGTAATTGTTCAATATCCTCAGAATCTGACATTCCTTGTACTAAGAGTTGTGCATGATAAGGATTAGCTGTCATGATTCCATCTTAGCGTATTGTTTCATAGAATATAAAATCTGCTCGCACACTGGTGATCTTTATTTCTTGGTGGATAAAGGCTGCACCATTAGAAAGAGAATGAAGTATCTTCTCAGACAGGGAGCTAAAAAATTAGATAATCTAAAATGACCTTTATGGGGAACCGAAGTCTGTTCTCATCCCAATTAGGGGTGATGTGTGAATTCCATGCATTAAGGAGATAAGTTGAGAATAGAAATTGGACTGTATTCAACAAAATGATAACAGCGCAATTATTTATTCAATATTTGCATTGTGGTAGGGCCTAGAAGCCCAAACTGAGATAAGAATGAGAGCTGGGCAAAAAGATTTCGGCAAGTAGTTTTTTTTTGTTTTGACAAAAAATGTACTTTTCAGGACTCTGACACTATTTTCAAACTCAACCTGAGGTCAATGAAGAGTTTTGTCCAAAAAACAACAACAAAACCCCCAACCCCTTGAGAAAGTTGAAACATTTTCTTTCAACTATTTTAAAACATTTTATGCTGTTTTTTTATTCTGAAATATTTTGTTTTGAATTTTCATTTTGAAATGGCACTTTATTTTTATATTTGGTCAAGTTAAAAAGTCTGAAACCCCCCAAAATGGCCAAAATGAAATGAAAAAACTCAGTTTTTCATAAATTTTGAAAAAAACTAGTTTCAGTTCAAATCAAACTGAAATTTTTTCAGATTTTTTGGTTTGGCCCCCAAACTGAAAAAATCCATTATTCACTCATTTCTAATCTGGACCCCTTTGTGCTGGGCACTGTACAAACTCACAATAAAAGAAAATCTTAATACCTAAACGAACAATCTGCAATCTATATAGACAAGAGACAAAGGAAGTAATATTGATCCTATTTTACAGATGCAGAACTGGAGCACAGAGTGACTTGCTAAAGAAAACTTGTAGCAGAAGCAGGAATTCTGGATTTTCTCAGTCCCAGTCCATTTCTCAAACCACAAGACCATCCTTTCTCTCACCTTACAACAGATATCTTAAATCACAATATGTGAGTGAATAACATTTGAATGATGACCACCCTTTGCAAATTAGACTGGACTCAACTTGTTGGGCTTTTCAGAAACTGGGGGAAAGATATCTCTTTTCATTAGTGAATATATGTAACATGGGTACATGCCTAAAAATATGTGGGTCAAAAACTCCTCCCAGTCACACCTGTAGAGCCCTGACTTCAAGGAGATTGCTGGAGTGTAATTAAAGGAAAAAATCTGACTGTGTATCTGTAAGGCATCATAACCACCAATGGTACTAAATAACTAAATTACAAATATTTACTTTGATGGAGTGTGCTGTTAAAATCTTTGAGGTAAGAAATACCAAGGGCTTTATTTTCAGAGCTTTCTATGCAGAGCATAACAATGGCTTCCTAGAAAAAAAAATCCAGTTTACAATGGGCACTTCAAAAAGCAGGTGGATTTACATCCCTATTTCAGAGCAAACCTCAAGGCATTCTTCCAAGAACATCTGAGTGCCTTATGAATTTCCATGGTGCTTTGCCTTTGAAAAGACTAATCACTACAGTATTTAACAATCACTATTTTTACCCACTCAGCAATTAGTACATGCCTCTAACTGGCTAAATGTGAATGGGACCAGAATGTGCTCTTGCATAGACTTATGGGTTCTGCAGTTTGGCTGTTCCACTTATCAGTCAGAAAGAAGTTAAACTGATAGTCTGAGGTTTACACCTCTGTCTTATAGCATCCATCAACCAGTACCCATGGTTATCAGTCAGTGGCTTTCCAAGCTAGTGCACAGATGTGAAGATGCTCTACATATACCCATAACCATAATAGAAAGGCGAGGGAGTTTGTTGTGGATTTTTTTAACACGAGGCACATGGTTATTTCTTTTACAGCAATAAGTTAACTGGACTTTTGTTCCACAGTTTGTTCAGGTGATAAGTGCATCTCACAATTTAGAGATTAGTGAGGCGAGTGCCCCTTTAAAATTTCAATTCAGACACTTACTGGAATCTTAAGGTCTGCTAAATTGGCCTGGAAATCTCAGGAGAATGGGCTTTCTTGTGATATTCTAATGATTTATGTCAGTTGTTGCCTCACTCCTACAGACCTCTCCCGGACAAGACTTTCTTCCATTGAAACCGAAATGTTTTGTGGAAACGCATTTGTTTTGACAAAACTTTGGGAAGGTATCTGAGGTCCAGGGTGGGAATTTCTGGACTGAGAACACACAGAATTGCCTGGGGGATAGTTCAAGTCCTCAATCAGGCAGAGCAGAAACTTGAACCTGGCTCTCCCAAATGCCCTGGCACTGCACTATACAATCAATTCTTTTCATAAAATTTTTTGAAAGGTGTCATTCGCATTCCACATCGGAATCAAGACAAATTTCAAAACCTTGAACTTTTTGATGAAACAGGCTTGTTGTTTTGCAGCTAGCCTGACCCATGAGGTCATGTAGTCCATCTACCAGCCTGTACAGGATTGTTTACAAGGATATATTTCCTAGTGCTTTGCCCAGGTGGCATATGGTGAGGAAACTTGCATTATGAATGGTAAGGGAAAACCTCTGGGCTGTCCAATAGGCCTAGCAAACTCTATGGGGCCAGGACAGGGATCTTTTTTCCAAGCGTGGGATGTGGTTCATTGATTCTGATGGATAACAAACCTCAGCTTCTGGTGACATCTGGTGTGAAACTCTGTCCTCATTGAATCAATGGCAAAGCGGCATTGCCTTCGATGGCCAGGATTTCGCTCCTAAAATCTAGGTGAATATCTTGTACAGTCCTATTGTGTCCCTGCTCCGTGATACGTCTGTGTGACTGCAGCCCAATATTGTGCTGTCCTTTTGTACTGCCCAACTGCATTGCAGACACATCCGTTAATCTGTTTCATATCACCTGTGGGCCTCTTGCCACTATTGCTTGCCTGCCTTTTCCTTCCCACTGAATAGAAGGATGCTATATGTGGGTTGTTGTTTTTTTTTAATTGTCATGAATTGCCTCACTTCTCTAAAGAGTCAAGCCTTACGGTGAAGCTGAGGAAGCTTTGTTTTAGGAAAATGTAATGCTCCCCAGTGCAAAAGCCCCAGATATCCCCTTGTTTACTCTCTTGGCATATGTTACGAGAAGGATCTTTCAATAGAGCCTGGCATGCAGTGGCCACTTAGCACTCATTTCCTTTTGTGACTCTGTCCAAGTATCAAACCCAGAGGACAAAAGTTTAATCTTCTGGCACTAGAACTAAATGTTGCACCCTTCCTCACAAGGGAGCCCATAGTTAAGGGGAGGAGGCAGAGAAAGACGCTGTCTTGTGGATTTCAGAGCAAAAAACACTACGCTTTTTAGTAGCAGACAGAATGGGTTAGAAAAAGCGGGCAAGTCACTGTTATGTTGCCATGAAATATATAGCAGGCTAGAATGCTGCTTAGTATAAAATTTAGGTTGCCCTAAAGCCATCTGCACAGTTTCTCCCAACTTCCCTGCCTTGATGGATAACAGATGGGGAAGGAAAGTTGTAAGGAAAAGATTAGAGCAGTCTGCTTATAAACAGGAGTACTAATAATTGTAGCTTTGTCCTTGAGATCAGATTTAATCTGAGGGTTTTTTTGTGTGTGACTGACTGTCTTGTGTATAATGCCGACCTGGAGTCTTCAAACCCCTTCACAACAAGAGATACCTCAATGGGATAAAAGGGCAAACATCACCATCGTGTGGTGCTCCAGCAATTAGTTAGTCATTATACTACAAGTAATTTGGTGGTGTGACAATGTCCATAGCAAAGGATTTGCACATTAAAGACAGATTTGTCTAGCCACCCAGAATTAAATCTGTCGCTATCATTATTTCTCTCTCTAATTTAGGTATGTATGTTGCACCCATCACAATATTATCCAAGTATTTTATCTTGGTCTGAAAGGCCTGTTCAAAACCCTTTGAAACATTAAGGTGGGACTCTTTCTCTATGAGTGTTGGGGTCGGGATGGTTCCAATAGGCCTAGCCCCACCATCTGGTAAGCACCGAAGAGGGACTGCAGCTATTGTTTCAGTCCATAGACTGGAGTAGAAGTAGTGAGAGGAAAAGGTGGTTTCAATGCACCCCTGTCCCAGCTGGGGTTAGATTTTGCCCTATCAGTAACACACACTCTCATGCAGCTGGATTTATGAGGCTGAAGTGAATTTCACCCTCTAATTCTTTTTCTACTGCAAGAGTATTTGTGCTGGGTTCTGTGGCTGCTGGGTTAAAACGACTACAACAAGGTCCTTCAGGGGGCCAGTTTCCCTAGCAGAGAAAATATGCAGCTATTGTTCTGTTTCTGAGTCTTAGTGAATCCTACTACTTAGTATTATCATAGAGCCTAGGAGCCCAGTCATGGACAAGGACCCCATTGTGCTAGGTGCTGTGCAAACAGAGAACATAAAAGACAGGTATTTCTGAATGTTAGCAGATACTTCCCTGTGACAACTATTCAGTGCTCATATTTACAGGAACACACAAATGGAAATCCTACCTTTATAGAAAACCAGAATGTTACCAGTAGCATATTGTAGATCATACCACACAAACCATGTGCAAGTTTCCAAACCGAAACAGCACATACATAAAAGAAATGGAACTTCACTTCTTGTTGCCTTTAACCAGCACTCTGGTGATTATCTCAAAGCCCCTTGAAGTCATTGGAAAGACTACCATTGACTTAATAGGCTTTGGAGCAGGCACTATGTATGGAATGTCTCCGTCAAGTTCCTGGTGGTTACAACACCACAGCGACACTATGTGGTGCCCTTATAGATGGGGTGGGATTCTGAGGATTTCCAGTGTTTTCCTTCCTTTTCTTCCTTTCCCCATCCTTGGAGACCTTTCGTCCTGGGGCTCTTGCAGCTCTAGTCTTCCTGAAGCAGGGAGTCTCAGGTTTCAGTGATTTGCTGAACACAGGGTTCCCCATACACTGACTAGCAGTGGGGTAGGGTGAGGATGAGTAATACGAAGTGATCTCTCTAGGCTAGAGGCTGTAGTAGGGAATGATGGACAAGCTTGGGCCCTACACACACTTAGATTCTCTGACGTGACAGGTGAGGTAGAGCTACACTGCAATGAAAGACCCATGGCTCCCTGGGTCAGCTGACTCAGGTTTGGGCTGCACAATAAAATTGCCATGAAGATGTTCAGGCTCGGGCTGGAGCCTGGGTTCTAGGACCCCGTAAGGGGCAGGATCACTGCAATTTTATAGCCAAGCAGCCTGAAGGCTGCTAGCTGGAGTCAGCTGATCCAGGCCAGCCGTGCCTGTGCTATAGGTCTTTTATCCCCGTGTAGATCTACCCTGAGAGGCCTGGTGAGTTAGGAACTTGATAAAATGGCTTGTCTAATTTAGACCTCCCATAAGGAAGAAGCATGCATTTTGCCTTTGGGGGATTAGCAGGCCAAACTTGAGCGCATGACATTATTATTTACAGTGCCAGGGAAACAGGTGAAACTCTTATCCAAGAAAACTAGACAGCATGGATGTTTTCTCTGCATTCCCTGGCAGCAATGTAACTGTATAGCTGATCAAAACAAAAGGAGTTTGGACAGGATTTGGACTTTCTTCCCACAAAGAATAACATATTCCCTTCTGGGCTTTTCTTTCTTTATAAGATTTCAAACAAAGATTTTCTTTTTGTCTATTTAAGTTATGCTGACAATAGCCTGATAGCAAAGGGTGCCTTTGTGATGGGCAGGTTAAAATCCGGGCCAAGATCTTTTCTCATAAACAGCCCTGAGCCTTCAGTTATGACTTCTTTTTAAGGGCAACTTTAGGATGGACTAGGATTTATATCCCTGAAAGGAAAAGGCCAAATAAAACAAATTAAATCTCTGCATTAGAAAAACCACAATATACTGTAGGCTGGAGGTCTGCATGGAGAGATGTTTGCCCCTTGTGAGCAGGAAGCAGAAGAACACATACGATCTTTCTTTGGAAAAAAAATTATACCTTTTTAGTAAGCTAATATATTAATAGTAACTGCATGTCCCACTGCTGAGCATCTCCAACGTCTCTTTATCAGATATGTTTCCACATCCAGCGAAGGGAACCTTTGTGGTTTTTCCTTTTGGGAAGAATGGAAACATGTATAAATAACTGGCTAGCATTCTTGCCTTTTCGTCCTATTTTTTTAGACCAATATGTCTTTGATAATGGTGTTTATACAGGGGCTGAAGACTAGTAGCTTTGTAATAGAGATTTTCCTTTTTTGTGCTGGGAGCTGGCTTACACATTTTCTGCTTTTATGCAGTGTGTTTCTTTTGGACATACTGGCCTCATAAATGTGGCTTATTTAGAACAGACCTGGCAGTCTCGGGCTGCTCTTGAAAAGGCCAAGTTTAGCATTTTAAGCATTGTCATCCAAAGACCAACACAAAGGCCTCTAATGCATTTTCTGCCTATGAGACCCATTTCCCATTCCAAGGTCTTTTTTCTTCTTCTTTCTTTTCTTAAAGGGCTTGCCTGGGTTTTCTCTATTTGAAGAAGAAAAGAGCTTTCATTGAGCTTATCAAGGTGTTCAGCTTCATTTTGTCAGCTATGAGTCTTGGGGGGACAAAGGCACTTCCGATTGTCTGCTAAGAAGTTACACAAAATGGCTTACAGGTGAGCATAGCTGAGCCTGACATTACCACATCTGCTGTGGCATGCCTAATTTAAGAAATACTCCCCAGCATTCAGAGCGGTAATAGCTGTTTAAAAGAGAGTGTTGAAATCAGAATGTCATTCTTTTGTTCAGCAACAAAACAAATGCCTTTCAGAGCGGTCACACACAAACTATTTAATAATGTAATTGCTACTGGCACTTAAACAGCAATTCCATTGCTATCACTGTCTCTCACAGGGAGCTGTGTATTTTCTTTAATGAAAAGAGAAACCACCTCTCTTCCCCACAGTTCCTCCACCATTTTAGGCTGTTATGGATCAGGTTAGCAGTTTACTGTGGTGTCAACTCAGGTGCCTGAGAGACAATTGATCATGAGAACCCAGGTGTGGTGTGGGCGCATGAAACAGGGTGGCAGGACCTGCTAGTATGTAGCAGTGAGTTCTTCCCAGAAAATTCATGGTTTAACACTGAATCACTTTCAGAGGAGCCACTGCTGTGTTCTTCTCCAGGTGCTGTGGCATCTGGAGGGTGGAAAAATACAGGCATGCTCAGTTAGGAAAACAGCTTTGAGTATAAAAAGCTAAATCCTGGTGCAAATCATTTTGCCCCACAGTCCATTCAGCTCTCACAAGCTAGTAGACAGAGCTTCCTGGGTCACTCCTTGGAGCTTTGTGCTCTTATCTGGGCTACCCCTTATGCATAGAAGGAGATCCATGTAAAAAAAAAAAAAATCTGCAAGACTATTAAATTATCCATTTTCAAATCTGTCCTTTAAACCCACATCTGCTGTGATGACCACAGAACACTGAATAATGCTGTGCTGTGACTGCTGCATGTTACAGTAATCATAACCTTGGGCTTCCCCTATGTGTTATTTTACAGGTAGACTGTAAGGGCTAGAGTCACAAAGGAACATAGGCAATGCAATCTGACCATTGCAATGCCTAACTTTTGGGCATCTAGAAAAATCACAGGAACAACAAAGCAAGGAACAAAGCCTGAGTGAGGCGCCTCGGCTCTCTGTACAAGGACTGGGGGGAGACGGGTGAGCGAGGCACCTCTGCTCTCTGTACAAGGACTGGGGGGAGACGGGCGAGCGAGGCACCTCAGCTCTCTGTACAAGGACTGGGTAGAGATGGGCACCTTAGACTGCGATCCATGAAGGCCAGTTCAGTGGTAAAAGCATCTTCCTGAGGGGAGGGAGAGCCCTGCTGCTGGAGTCACAACTGGAGCAGGGGAGTAGGAAACTCCTTATACCGTGGCACTGCAGAGTAAGGGCTGTGATACTCTCTCACCCCCAGTGAGCAGGCTCTCCCTTTTACGCTGTCTTTACTACATAGGAATCATCAGACTGCATCAAAACCAGCGGTCCATACAGTTCAATATCCTTTCTCTGACTGTGGCCAACGCCAGGTGCTTCAGAAGAAGGTGCAAGAAACCCCATAGTAGGTCAATGAGGGTTAATCTGCCTCTCATGAAAATCTCCCTAATCCCTGATAGCCAGAGAGTCGATAGTTTTTGAGATACCAGTTTTAAGAAAAAAAGCTTCCCAAGCTTGAAAGTTTCGAGGTAACTTAATGCAGGTCAGTGGGGAAAGCTCAGGCTTTTCCACAGTCTCTTTCTTCTCTGGGCTCACAAAGTTTCAGATTTTCCAAAATCAATTGTGACTTCGCACTGATGACTCCTATGGTGGCGTGCAAACACAGAACTGTATATGCGTAAAAAGCCGCATGCGGTGAGGTATGATAGGGGAGCACCCCTCTTCCCCAGCTTGAGTCTTCATTGCCTTTAGGAAGTGGTGGGTTTGTGAGCAAGCTGCCACAGCCCCTTCCTCAGAATGCAGCTGCAGTATCATGCACCACACCTGAAGAAAAGACACTGAGAGAAGTTTTCTTTCTTCGGTTTAGCTTTGGAGGATGAGCACTAAAAGGGCTAAGGACAATGCTGAGATTAGGCGACTGTTGTTTTAGCTCAGTGGCAGACTTTAAAGCTTTGGCTGGAAGCCCAGTTACAGGACCAGATGTTTTGGTCTTGTGTTTCCTTTGCAATGGTAAATAATGGGAAAGGCGCTTTGTAAATGAAATGGAGACTCTGTTGGTTTAATTTGTTTGTCATTTCATCATTACTCATATCATCAGAAAATATCACTGCCAGGAGTTCAAACCAGCAGAATAGAAGTTCATAAGGGAGCTGCTAATGGAATCTGGTTTTTCACAGGTGCACTCAAGTTTTGTTTTCACTTCTCAGATGTTATCTTCAGTAACTTGCACTCTGAGAAATCGGCATGAATTGTAACAATTCACCAATGCCAGATACTTTACTGGGAATGCTTTTGTTGTGGTGTAATGTTCTTTAAAAATGCTTTCCCTTTGATGAGCCTGGATATCAGATCCCATTTAGACTTTTATTTATCAATAATGTGTGACACGCTGGGCTACATTGTGTGATTTGCACACAGCCCTGGATTGAATGTGTTGCAGAGCTGTACTACCCCAGCAGAGGACTGTGCCATTTAGCACTTTTCCTCTGGAAATCTCCAGAAAATAACATTATGTGGAAAAACCAACATTTTTCACTCCATGTTCAAATAATTCTTTCCTGGTATTTAAATGGTTAACAGAGTCTGCAACAAAAAGCTTATTAATGCACTGAACATCTTTCATAAAGTTCCTTAACAATAGATCTCTTGGTAGAATAAAGTACGACATGCAGTAAGTTCAAATTTATTATTCTTTAAATGCCTCCTAAAAGTAGTAAATATGGCTGAAAACTGACTAAAAACCGGGTTGTACAAAAGCAGAATGACACAGAATGCCTCTGAACTCTGTCTAGATTATGTTTAGCATGGCATATTGGACTTCATAGACTATACAGCCAGAAGGCACCTTTATGATCATCTAGCCCAGCATTTCTCAAATATGGCCTCTGTGGCTGCATGTGGCCACCAGGGGTTTTTCCTGCGCCAACAACAGCCTCTTGGGCAGAGATGGGGGAGGGGGCAAACCAGCGGCCCCTCCCTGCTGCAGCCAGGGGCAGGCTTCAGTTCCCTCCTGCTCCTTCTCCTCTCCCCCACCCCACCCCAGCTTCAGGGCTCCGGTGGTGGGCACCCACCCACCCACACTCACACTCTCTCTCTCCACTCTTCAGCAGGGTGGACCTTACCAGGTGCTGTGATCAAGAGTCAAGGGGTGGGATGAGCCTGGGGTGCAAGGCCATGGAAGGAAGCGCAGGGCAATTTGCGGGGGAGAAGCAGCAGGGCCCAGCGGGTGATGGGAAAGCCAGGGGAGGCAGTGCAGGCCAGGGGCACCAAAATAAAACTGTACATTATTTTTATTATTGAGTCTGCAAAAAAACCAAAACCCTACATAAATAAATTACAATGGTTTGGACATGTATATGTGCATATTTATTTGTTTTTCCTAAAGTTAATTAAGTATTTTAGGGAAATTTGTCAGAGTGCCCACCAGCAAGAGTTGGTGGCCACACTCTGAGGTCACCAAAATTTTTGTTGTGAGAATCCCTGATCTAGTCTGGGCATAGAATTTCACCCACTAGTTCCTGAATCAAGCCTTATCTGGTGGTTGACCTAGAGCATATTTTTTTTAGACGCCAATTTTATGAGTAAAGACTAAGTGATCGAGAATTAATCTTATACTAGTTACGTTCCCAATTATTAATTCCCTCAGTACTAAAAACTTGTGCCTGTATTTCTATCTAGCTTCATCTTCCAGCTATTGCTCCTTGCAGTGTCAGGGACCAATGGCCCAAAATGAAACACACTATCCCTTCCAAATTTCAAAGGAAATCTATAAAATAATTCATACACCCTGTGAAAAGGGATGGAACAGTCATTTCTAATGGGGGGCAATGGGGAGGCAATCGCCCAGTGGGCAAAACTCACAGCATTTTCTCCCCTCCAAGATTCTTCCCATGGGTTTTCTCTCTAAAGGGAGCAAGCTGGCCTGAAGATGTGCCCTCCATCACCAACGTGCCTCCCTTACCGGAGCTGCCCAGAGGATGACAATTTTGTTTCATGACAATTTCTGAGATTTTCCTTTTGCATTGGAACAAAACCAAACCTTTTCAAATGTCTGAATGAAAGAGAATTGTCAAAATGTCTGTTTTCCAATTGAAAAGCTCAGGTTCTCTCTCTCACATCCTGGTCAGAAGTTTCCTAGACCTCAAAACCTTCCCAACCAACACCTTGTCAAAACTGCTATATCTCTATCAAATATTTTGACTTCAACAAAATACCTTATTGTGATGACATTTCACTCTGTCTACAATATTCCAATCAGCTCTATCCCCTACTTTATCCTGCAGTGAAATTATGGTCTTCTGTTTATGATGCCATAGTCTAGTACCTCATAAATAATGACAAGAGTATGGGGTATGACTGTGATGTTGGAAATTCATTGTTAAAGGGTGTCATAGGTTGGACTGGGCCTTTTAAGAGGAAACTGGTCTAGCGCACCTGTGCCTCATTAACAGCCTCTTGACGGGGGGCTGATAGAGACAGCTGGTCTCTATTGATGCATCCAGACTGCAAAATGGGCAGGTACAGGGTTGGATCACTCATCCTGGAGCACACCTACATTGTCAGATGAGCTAGCTAGCTTGGGATCTTGCATGTTCCCTAATATAATGTGGACAATAGGGAAGGCTGGGTATTTCTGTGTGCCTGGAAACATGAAGAAGCTGCAGTGTAGACACCCTACAAAGAGCCAGAGGAGGCTGTAGTGACCTGAGGCTCCTGCAGGAAACCCTTGACCAGGTGGAAGAGTTCGGGCCCGGAAGCCAGAGCCAGAGGAAGATGTAGTGAGACTGCGGAGAATGAGAGAGGGCGGCTTGTGCAGCAAAGGCCCTGAGACTCCAGGTGAGTTGCTCCAGGTAGGAAGGGCTGGGAGTGGTCTGCTAAAACAAATTTCAGAGGGGTAGCCATGTTAGTCTGGATCTGTAAAAAGCAACGAAGAGTCCTGTGGCACCTTATAGACTAACAGACGTGTCAGACGAAGTGGGTATTCACCCACGAAAGCTTATGCTCCAATACATCCGTTAGTCTATAAAGTGCCACAGGACTCTTCGTTGCTTTTTGCTAAAACAAAGAAGACACTGAGATGTCAGACAAGTTCCAGGCAGGAAGGCCTGGGAGTGAGATTCTTGCAGGGAAGATCCTAAGACAGTACTTCAGGGAGGAGGGGTTTTACCCAGCATCAGGTTGGGGGAAGAGTCTTTTCTGTTTATTTTGAACTTTATGCCAATAAAGCCAGACCCTAAGGAAGGATCTTATGGAGCAGAGAGAAAAGATTTTTGTGAGTGATCAAGGAGCCCAAGTTGGGAAAATGAACCAGGGTGCTGCAGAGCCAACTTTCCCCACCAGGGGGAGCTCAGGAGGCATCTAACTCTGTTACACCAGGGATGATTCTGGCCCTTTGTAACACTGAAATCAATGGAGTTAGAGACAAGGTGAATTTGGCCATATAACTTCAGTGAAAGGTCAAGTAGAACTAGGAGAAACAGATGGATTGTGATAGGGGGGTGAGGAGAAGGAGGGAAACTAGTGTAGTTTTAAACTATTTGTTTAAACTTCATCAATCCAGAAGACAAGGAAAGTTGAAAACAACGTGGGAAGCTAAAGTAAAAGTCCAGTTAAATTGTATTTTCTGCTTTGGTTAATGTCATGCTATATACTTGCTTTCATATCTTTATCTATTTTGTACTTTCATTGTCAATGAACAATCAGTTTTAAAATACAGCCGATTATATGGAAGGCCAAACCTTTGTGGATTACTCTGTTGTAACAGAATCAATCATTAATTAAATAAGGATGTCCTTCCAACGATAGTTAACACCTTTGATAATATCCTAAAAGTTTGACTCAGAATATACAAACAACTACAATTTTAAAATCGAAGCAATAAAATACAGGATTGCAGATCTGAAAGGGGGAAAATGCTGTAAATGAAAACCAGAAAAGAAAGTTTAACATAAGGGTATGTGAACTTCCCCAAAACCACGTACTGACAAATGTTAACCATTGCAATATGATAGTCTGTCATCTCTGATCCTGATACAGCGTGGCAGCTTAGATGTCTTACTTTAAGGTACACTTTGACTAGGGCCTATTGTATGGTAGATATGAAGCATGGGATTTTTCAAAAACACTTAGCATTGCCCTAGTGCTGCCCCTGTAAAACTTTCATTAACTCCTGTGGAAGCAGAGCCAGGCTGACACAGAGCACTTTTGAAAATCCCACTAGCTGGTTAGTTCCTGCACATATTTAGTGACAACTGGTATTTTGCAAGATGGAATATTGCAGACGAGTATAACCATTAGGGGTCTTGGAGCTTCCTGATTCATGTAAAATAGGAATGTACGTTCAGATCAAGTGCTGTAGATAGCCCTGTGTGTGAGAGGACGTTTGAACCTGCAGTCTAGATAACATTTACAGAAATGTTTTTATTTACTGATTATATTCATCTCAGCCCTGCATATGTTACGTAGGCCTGGATCCCTCATTGGAATTTGCTAGCAAGGGTTCTTGTTCCCGTTTATCAATTTCAGAGGCACATACAATGGGTGCAGGGGTCTATGCTAGTGCATGATTAGGAGTTTTGCTTGAAAGTTCTTTAGGGGCAGGATAGCAGGCCTCACACCTGAACCAGCATTCTGATCACTTAAACACCAATTAATTCCCTGCACACACCTGGATTAGACCTAATAGTGTCTAATTAACAGATCAGAATGGGCTGGGGAGGACTAAAGAGTGATGTTGCCAAACTAATTCGACAGTTCTTTAATTTGTCTGGGTCTATTTCTGACAGTGTGGTGGGCAAGGATTTAGTCATATGATTTCCATTGATAATGTAAGCTGTGCAGCTAATTTACCTTCGGCTTTTTAAGGGTTTTTTTCCGCTTCTTTGTAATACTAACTCCCATTCTTGAAAGGGAGCTACACTTGCACCAAACTAGTAATGCATCAGAACTGAATTGACCAACTCTTCTCTCTGTTTGGCCCTTCTGTACCCATGGATGAGGCCTGCCATATTTTTATCTTATTCTTAGAATATTGACTCTAAATGGTGGCATTTCTGAAATAAGAGCATGCAGTGTTGTCACTTAACATTGGCTGTCACCTGGATATTTTGAGAAGTACGCATTTAAGGTGCCACCAGTAAAGAGAGAGACATAATAGAGCATTAAGTCACAACAGTCCACGCATGCTCTGTGTGCATGGTGAGACTTAGGCATGAAGCTGAATGCATTCAAGTATGAAGTGTAACCATGCACATGCTGGGATAGCTACTGCTAGCAAAGTGTGGCTTAGTAACTCTAATTTTCACTTAAAACCAAACATTTCTGAGTGAAAGACACTGCATAACGTCCCTTATATCCTTTCTTTAGAAAAAGGGTTTCCTAATAAAAGGGTATTAAAATTATTTCTTACTAAAACAATAAGAAAAAAGTTTGTGTGAAGACTGTTTCCCTGCAATTTTGAATGTAGTTATTCTTTTTTCACTATTCTTCCCCCCCCCCCCCAGTGATTTATTTAAACTAGTTTTGTTTGCTTTTGTTAACAATCATTTAACTCAAACACATTTCAAACAGTTGGGAGAAGAGGCCTCCTTGTTAAATTTTTACATCCTGGCCTTTCAATTAAGGGCTGAGACCACTCTTTCCTACAGGTCTCTGGAACTCCAAGGAGCTCTCCAGCAAAACTTGGGAAGACAAGACTTCGCATTCTTGATCAAGCGGGGAACGAACAACAAAAATATTCTTTATGCATTTCCAAGTAATAAAAAAGGTCATAGATTCCCTCCTCCTCTTGGTCTTTCAGCAGAGATAATTAGTCTTTAGTAAGACAAATGCCCAGAAACGTCCCAGAGTTTCTATAACTGGGAAAATGTTTCTTACATTCAAAAATGGCTCAGAAGGCTAATTTACTACCTCTAAAGCTATTTGTATCCTGGCTGGCAAACAAAATACTGAATGTTTCTTCTTGATGTAATCTGAAACACCCAGAGACTCAGACTTTATAATGGAAACACTGACAAGCCATTAACTACAGTGGCCCTGAGACCTCTCCAACAATTTAACTACACCTACAAGCCACTAACTACTGCGTCACTGACACACATACATTAGGTATAATTGCTGGTAACATCACTATGGTATAACTACAGTATTGTACACTGGTACATGTTGCCATTCTTCTAGTTTTATGGCCAGTTACTGTATCTGAGACTGCAGCTTCATATGAGGTCCCAGAAAGCCGCTGTGGCGAAAAGGGTCGATGCAATCCATGGAGGTGTAAACGGGAGTGGGCATAGGGAGGTGATTTTTACCTATGTTTACAGCTTTGATGAGACCGATACTCCAATTCTGAGGCCAGTTGGTGTTCACATTTTAATCAGAATGCTTAATAATTGGCGAGGGAGCAGAAAAGAGAGAGACAAATGATTTGAGGGCTGGAGAACAATGCCTTACGATGAAAAAGCTCCGTCTGCTTAGTGTATCAAAACGAACATTGAAGATGACTGAACTAGTGTAAAGTATCTTCACTAAAGGGCTCTTCAGTCTAGCAAAGAAAGGCATAACAAGAAGCAATGGCTCTTGAAGTCTTCAAATCAAGACTAGATGCCTTTCCGGAAGATGTGCATTACTGAAAAACAAGTTAGTGGGCTCAATACAGGGGTAACCGTATGATCTGTGTTATACAGGAAGTCAGACTTGATAATCGAATTGTCCCTTCTGGCCTTAAAACCTGTGAATGAAAAGCAAATGGGAATTTGTCTTCCTTTAAACGATTTTCTTAGTTCATGTCATGCTGACTTCCATTCACAGGTACTGGCCTAATATAATGCAGATGCCATGTACAGACTGAGTGTTGGCACATATTTGAACAGTTGCACAGGTATTCAGTTCAGGATCAATAAAATAAATGGAAGAGGAGAGTTTTCTCTCTGGGAATGAAGTGTAATTTAAAAAAAAAGTTCAATGGATGATCAGAAACTTCAAGGGCAAGGCCTCTTATTTTTAATTTATTTCTTTGTTGAAGTGGAGGGGATGGGGAGAGGATTATATCACAGGATCATAGTTCTGGGTATAGAGACCTCTACGGTGAGTGAAGCAAAATAGAAATCCCCATTGATTATTTTATAAAAGAACAGCATTTTCTTTCTCTTACCGTACAGAAACTGAACATTCCTGTCTGTAGACATATTGAAGGGAGAGGGTGAAAGTTTTCAGCTAGTGCACCTTAAGTTCCAATATTCAAAAATGGGGCAGAGGGCAGCCTTGTCTGTCTATTAAAACACCGACAGAACTAAACAAAGCTGTATTTTGCACACCTGCTGCTAGAGAACTAACTAGAGAAATCAGCTGAGTAATGAAACAGACACTGATCTGACTGCTGTATATGAATAGTGTTAAACTACGCCACTGAAAGAAATTAGCCAGGAGGTAGTTTGTGCTTTGGAAAAGTCTGTTACAATTAAGAATTTGCACTCTCTTTGGAAAAATGGTGCGTGTTTAATGCCATGCACAGGAGGCGGAGAATGCACCACATGCGGTGTGTCTAGAGAGATCTATTTTCAAATTGCAAGCAAGGAATGTTTGGAAAACTGGCACACTTCTGACTTTCTTTCAGCAAGAAAAAATAATTAAAGAGAACTTTCCTAAATGACAAAATAAGTAGTATCAAGCAGACTTCTGTCTAGTATTTTCCATATACCAGTAGGTTAGCAGAGGAAATTTACTTACTTTGGATTAATATCATTATTTAGTGTTTGTGTTATGGTGGTACATATAGAAGTTCCAGACAAGGTTATGGTTCCATTGTGCCTAGCACTGTACAGCCACATAGTGAGACAGTACCTACTCTGAAGAGTTTGCCATTTAAATAGACAAGATAAAAGATGGGAGCAAAGAAGTATTATTCTTATTTTAAAGATGGGCAACTGAGGCACAGAGACCCTTAAAGATATTTGTCATAGCTGCCTAAATACCTTTGAGGAGCTGGGCTAAGTGAATTGCCCAAAGACTGTAGCAGAGTTGGGAATCTAACCCCAGTGCTGTAACTGCAAGACAATCCTTTCTGTACTGAAGTATAGATCTAGCTAGCCCAATTTCCCCATGTCACTTGGTTGTATTGATATGACAGCAAAGATTGGAGGAGATCTAGAGAGAAACATCAAAGAGGAGTTAGTGTTTGGTGGATTGACCTACAATAAGATTACAAAAAAGGTAAAAGACCTAATTATTGTGGCCAAGAGGAGACCAATCCTGCAAACCAGTACTGACCTGACCAGTCATTAAAAGTTCTACTGAAGTCATTTGGACTATTTACATGTATGTGAACTTGCAGGATCATGACCCACACTTTCAAAGTGGTCTCAACCCAGCTTCTAAATTTGCACTTACAATTTTATGCACATAATTTTTTCCAGGCAAACATAATGTGTGCAAATCAGGTGTGATTTACACAAGGAAATTCCCACTGGATGTGTGGTTTTTATTTATTTATTTATGTGTGTGTGTAGATATAATTTATATATATATATATATATATATATATATATATATGGACCATGCTTAAAAACTGTGCTTGTAGATTGAGGGACCACTTTTTAAAATGTGGTGCTGTATGTATAGCTGGAGTGAAGGATCACTATAGCATTGATATGATAACCATCTGCAGATACAGGAAGGGTGTCAACATTAAAGTCTAGATTCTACCCACAGATGCCTGCATAGTGCTTCCATTGACTTCTCGTACAGTAATATAAAACTGTAGGTGTTAAATGTGTGGGGAATGATTCTCTGTGGAATGATACGACACAAGCTGAGGAAGTGAACTACTGGCACATAGTTTGAACTCACTGAATCCCATGGAAATTCAGAGATGTTTTTATTACAAATTTGAATCAGGGTTCAGCGCAGAAATATATTCTGAGCAAAGAGAAAACTGGGGTCTTAGCAATAGCATTATCGTTTGGGTCCTGAAAATGTTCTGGTTTATGGTCTGTTTTCATTAACACATCCGTAGGGACAGTAATAACGTTAAACCGGTTCAAGATCTTGATGTTCAGATTTAGGTAGACTATACCTTAATATTTGGACATCTTGCTACATACCTATGTAGATAGGTGTGCTCAGACCCCTAAATTTTATCATTCTTCAATGAATATTAAATATTTTCATTATTTTTAACTATAGGCTTGTCTGTGGCTCTCGTCACTGTAGTATCTACGCTCCTGAAAAGTGACGCAGGAAGTCTGTCAGAGCTAGGAACAGAATCCAGCTCTCCGGAGTCGTCGTCCGATGTCTTAGGGTATGTCTACACAGCAAAAAATCCTTGCAGCAGCAACTCTCAGAGCCCGGGTCAACAGACTGACTCAGGATTGTGCTTCAGGGCTGAAAATAGCACTGCAGACATTTGGGCTCAAGCTGGATCACAGGCTCCAAGATCCTCCACACTTGCTGGGTTTCAGAGCCCCCAGGCTCCAGCCGGAGCCCAAACATCTACACTGCTATTTTTAGCCTGGCAGCGTAAGTCCCATGAGCCTGAGTCAATTGACCCAGGCTCTGAGACTTAGGGCTTGTCTTCACTACCCGCCCAGATCGGCGGGTAGAAATCGATCTCTCGGGGATCGATTTATCACGTCTCGTTGGGACGCAATAATCGATCCCCGAATCGACGTGCGTACTCCACCAGCCCAGGTAGGAGTAAGCACCATCGACGGGGGAGCCACAGCGGTCGATTTGCCGCCGTCCTCACAGCGGGGTAAGTTGGATCAGATAGGTCGAATTCAGCTACGCTATTCCCGTGGCTGTATTTGCGTATCTGAAATCAATCTCCCCCCATAGTGTAGACGTAGCCTTAGTGCTGTGGGGTTTTTGTTTCCCTTTGGCTGCATAGGCGTACCCTGAAGCCCCAACTCAGTACGGTACTTAACACATCGCTAATTTTAAGCTCAAAAGTAGTCCCATTGACTTCGATGGGGCTTGAAGTTAGGCAGGTCTTTAAGCTCCTTACTGAATGTGGCCTTATCCACATTGTTAATTATTTTAAACACTGCATCACTCTAACACAGAGAAATTACAACAGAACCGTATTCTGCTGGAGTTTGCAGTTCTGCTGAAATCTAAATACTTCACAAAAGCAGGTCAATTTTGCCCAAATTTCATTTTGGAAGTAATTCAGAACTAAATAGTTCTGTCAATATCAAGACAGCTCACTGTGACATTTTTGGAACAAAATATTTTGATTTTTTTTCTCATTTTGAAACAACTTGTCTTTCTAAGTATTTTTTTTTATTTCTTATTGTTATAATATAAAAAGGGTCAAATAAAAGTGAAAGGATTTTGTCAAAACAAAATGTTTTGATTGACCTGAAATGATTTTTTTCATAATTCTCCTTCACAGACAATTTCAAAATTCTCAGTTTTTGTTACAATTCAGAATGAAGACAGATTTCGAAATCTCAAAATCCTTCATGAATGAGAACTTCCTTCTCCACTCAGTTCTATTATAAAATAATTTAGTGAAAACACTAGTCAGTTCTCTGCTGCCACACCAACAACTCACTGTATCTAGCAATATGCAAACTTTGTTCAGATCACACCAAATCCATGTAGCCTGGTTTTAATTGGTTCGGCACTGGGAATTATTTATTAAAAATAAAATTGCTTAAGGGCTGGTAGGTTTGGGGATTTTTTTTCTTTTGTTTTCTTTAGATATTTTTTCTTCCAGTAGTTAATACTCTACAGAAACCCTGTTTCATGTGCACTGGAAATAATCTATATAAATATTTTATTAGGGCAAGATCACTAATATTTTCCCTCTAGAAATGGAGTTTCCTTTGTTCCCAAGACCTTGATGTAAAATTTGTTTTGATCTCATTGACAATAATAAAAAATAGCAATTTTTAAATAATTATTGACAGTACTGGCGAAGGAACAAAATGCAGGTGCCCTCTTATTTTCCAGTCTCTAGCTGTCCAATAACAAGACTTCATACGGGTGACTTTGTAAGACTTGCTCTGGTTAGTATCAGAGCACTTCACAAAACACTGACAAACCTGCAGGCTTTAATCAATCGAAGTAGGTGAATGGAAAATGACTTGAGGTTTGCACATCTGTAGACTTCAAACCAGCTAGGATCTTTTTAAACAGTAGTAGGCTTTAATTTAACAGGGTTTTGGTTTTTTTTTTTTTTTTTTTTTTTTGAAGGGTGTTACTTGTCCATCATCAAGGAAACCTGCTATTGGGCTCCTAGCCCAGCTGGTGCCCACATGACACCATTATAAAAATGGATGATTTTTGAGTTAAATTACAAATGGATTCCTAGTTTGGTTCCCTTTTATTCTTTTAAAGTATTTTGACATAAGGGAGATAGAGCATTATAGATAGACTGTGCCTACTTTTAATATATGTTATGAGTGCTCGCAGGTTGTTACAATACACTAGCACTCGCCTTACTTTATAAAGAAAACAAGACCCAAGGGCAAGATAGGTCTGGGCTTTGCACGAGTGCAAGGGAGGGGACAGCACAGGGGCCAGACCCCTTTGCACTCTCTGCACTTTGATGATCACAGCGACTGCTCCCTCAGATACTCCCAGGGGTACAAATTAGCTCAAAAGGGCAGGGAAGAGGCTGGCCCTTACCCCGGCCCCTTTCCTACTGAGGAAGGCAGATTGCACCATCCTAATAGATGGTACAGAGCATGCACTCCCCTGTGTGCCAGAGCAGAACTGCCCTTGGAGCTGTGTGAGGGTCTGCACTCTCCCAGGGCTGGACCCCTGTTATACAGTATGTCACAAATAATCACTGGGGGGGGGGGCGGTAGGGGGTTGGAAAGCAGAGAGAGATGCAATTGCTGTACTTGAGATGTCCGCTGTGCCAGTACAAATGTACTGTTTAAACAGTAACGGCCCTTAGCCATTGTCCTCCATAGCAACCGTGGGGTGATCCTTGATCCTCAGCTTCCCTTATCTTCCATTTTCTATGGCTGTCTACTGCCAGTTCCATACCATTTATGTCACTGCCTCAAATCCCCTTCTGCTGGGCTAATGAGATCCTAATACACAGGGCCGGCTTTAGGAAGTGCGGGGCCCAATTCGAACAGTTTTGACGGGGCCCCGGCAGGGATGACTGAAAAAAAAAAATGTAAAAAAACACTTGGGGCTTGTACTCACCGGGCAGCACTCCTAGTCTTTGGCGGTGGGTCCTTCACTCACTCTGGGTCTTCAGTGGCACTGAAGGACCTGCCGCCAAAGTGCTGCCGAAGACCCGGAGCGCTGCCTGGTGAGTAAAAATTAACAAGGAGCCTCTAGCCAGGGAAGGGATTCTCGACCACTTGCCCCCACCCCGGCGGCCCTGCCACTGGGTGCGGGGCCCTTTTAGGCGCGGGGCCCGATTCGGGGGAATTGGTGCAATTGGCCTAAAGCCGGCCCTGCTAATACATAGCTGTCAAAATTACAGCACTCTCAATGGCCTCCACACGTTTCTAGAACTCAGCATTTGCAAAATGGTGCCACCTGCTTTCTCAAAGAAGCGCAACAACATTATCAGTAGCTTCAAACAACTCAGCTGCCTCCTTGTTCATTGCGGGATCCAGCTAGAATACAACCTCTTTTTAAAACGTTCACCACCCGTGAAAAATAGGATTTAGCCTGTGTGCGTGACAGCGGTGTTCTGCAAAAACATAACCTTGTGGTGGCTGCTACAGAGTCTCCATTTACCATAGTTACTGCAGTTTGGTGTCTGAGGTATTGCAGTTTCCACAATGCTCACATCCAGAAGTAAGTGCAATAACTGTTGGTAGATGTTGACCTGTCTCAGGGTGAGCTGGCCCTTTAAGGGATTTGGGACTCAGCCTCACCTGTGCCAGAGTTAGCCCAACTTCCCAGGTGAAGGGACTGAGTATACAGGTCATGTGATAGGGTTAGCATGTGACTAAGAGCCAGGCCTGCTGGGAGTTTATAAGGGCAGCCTGCCTGGCTCAGAGAGGACTCTAGGAAGGGTAGAGGGGAAACTGCATGAAAGAGTGGAGGAGTAGCCAGGAAAGTGCCAATGAGTTTGGCCTGGGTGGAGAGGAAGGGGCCTTGGGAAGAAATGTCTGGGCAATTACCTCTACAATGAGGACAGCTTAATTAGTTAGGGCCCCAAGGCTAGAAACCTGTAGAAGTGGGTGAGTGTATTTCACTTAGATTAGATGTTTTCCTGCCTTGTGACACACAAGGCAACTCAGTGCTCCCACTGCTGTCTCGCTAGTGCCATGTTGTTTGCTCCACTATAACCATAAAGGCACAGCCCCTTGTTTAGTATATTTAGAACAACATGTACCATGTATGGGGTTCCCTTATCCGCTGCCTGAGGAATGTGCCTGGTAGTTCAGGGGGCCCCAGGGTTTCTGCCTGTGCTGCCCCCTTGAGGGGTGGTACAGCCAGCTCTGTCATCAAAGGGAAAAAAGGATTAGTTAGTGCCCACGGGACGGGCGGGGCTCTTGTGGAAGAGGACAGACCTTGGAGGAAAAGCATTGCCTGACGAGAGTCTGGTGTGCTAAACTTGTCAGTGTTTCCTTTGGACTCTTCACTCCAGAAGAGCTGAGCTCTATGGCTTAGCTGGAGGGATAAGTCACTTCCTGGTGGTATAGCACTGAAGCTCCTGTATAAGAGCAGCACATTGGCCTATAAGCCCGTGGGTGACTGCTGAGAGGGAAAACAGGCGGTGATAGTCTGGGTGCCAGACCAGGTAAGTGCTGGGTATGACTTTGTAGTGACTGCAGAGCAGTCTATAAACTGGAGATGAAAGGGGTGAAAACTGCAGTAAACTGAACAGCCCCTCGCTAGCTCTGCCTTACCCAGGAGGCACGCCTCAGAATTCCAGCCATCACCTTTATGTAGTCACTTTTCCGAGCAAAACCTGCAAAACTAGGAGCTGATTTTCTGAGTGTTTAGATGCCTGCAGTTCACACTGACTGCAACTGGCTTAACCCTCTGGAGAGCAGGTTTAACTAATGCACTTGATCCTTGAGATTCTTAAATCCGGATTGGCTTTTTTTTTTCTTTTTTTTTTTTTTTCCCCTAAAGGATATGCTCTAGCAATTATTTTGGGGAAGCTGGATCAGGAAGTCAGACTAGACAAGCACAATGGTCCCTTCTGGCCTTAGAATCTATGAATCCAAAATCTTAAAGAAATTCAGTGCAGTAGTTTCAAACTTGGGTGGCTTTGTAGATCTCATTGAGGTCTGAAATCCACCCATCTGAAGACTATTATTGTAGCCTACTACATGTATGAATATATAAGAAATTCCAGTTTGCATTTCAGTGGACGTCCTTAAAATCGTGCCAGTTACTGTTTTTGCCATTATTTGTGATATTTATGGTATTCCCTTTACAATTGTGAGAACTCCCCAAATAGAGTGTGATCCTTGTGTGAACCTGCCTAATATGCACAAATCACATCTAAATGAAACACTTTCAAAGAGGCAGCAGAAGTAATTTTAAAAGGAGAACTAAGTGTATGCTATATTGACTTCACACTGGCGGGGAGTGTTTTGGGCTAAGCTGTGCAGCTGGGTGTGTTAACTTCTCTTTATAAAGACCCGGGGGACAGTCAAAGTTCACTCAGCGCTTGCTTCAAGTACAGGCATAATCAACATCACCTATGGTCAGAAACTGAGGCGTTCAGGGGGCTCCACAAGGAGAGATGTGGCAGCGACATCTGAAGACAGAATCAAAGAAAACCTTCATCGAATCTGACTTCTAATGGGCTAGTTCATAGCTGCATTGTTAGTTTAATTTCTTTGTGCTCTGCACGGCACAGCTAGCGGGCTGGTAAAAGGAGCTCTTTGTGTTTTACGTGGGAGAGCATTGCAGGAGGGTTGTTTTTGGAGGCTGTCCAGCAGGGAGAGAAGGGGTTGGAAAGTAAAGAAATCCTGAAAAGGAACGATGTAGCCATTCTAAAAGGTCAAACATTTGGCGCAACCTCAGTTTCCTTCAGCCATGAAAAATGCACCCAGACAGTAGTGCTGCCAGGGCTGGCAAGTCTCTTTCATGGGCCACCGGACTGGCTTTCCCCCCAGAAACATCAGCACATCCTGGGCCATGGTTAGAAGCTGATCAGCGCTAAGATCATTCTGCCTGCCTGGTCCAGTCTCTGACGAAGGGAGTTAATCAGGACTTGGGTGTCATGCTTTGCTTGGCAAAGGAAGAGCTTCATGGAATGATCAGAGGTCATCCACACACTACAGACATTTCAACAGCCCCTATCCTGAGTGGAGCAGACCAACAAGAACACACAGAACCAGAACCAATGCTCTGCTTTGGCTGCTGATCAATCTTGGGTTCAGCTCACGGTTCCAGTCCTTGCCTTCAGTGCCCATATTGGACTGATCCACTTAGCGGAATGGCTGTTAAAACTAATTCTCATGTATGGAACATTGAAGTGGTTGCTGTCTTAGCTGCAGTGTTATTTCAACTGTAACAATGTGTAAATGTTGTTTAATCTTCCCTTTTTGGGGTGAATTTGTTGTTGCCTATTCTAATTGCTATAGCTTCCAGGGTTCTTGTAGCCTCTCAAGTCCTTCAGGTCTAAGCCAGCATAAGGAGCTCCCTTCTCTGGAGCACTTTGCCATGAGAAGAGAAGATACCCTTTCCTTTTAATCAGCACTCTGTGAGGTGAGCCACTGCAGAGAGGAGAAAATAAACCAAAGCCAACTGAGGGGACATAGACTAGGAGAGAATTACCCCATGAGAAGCTGCCAAATCAGACTGGAGCCCAGGCTAACGGTAGCAAAATCAGATTAGGGATTGGCCAGGAAGAAACCATACTAGATTGGGATAATTGTGCATCTCTTTTCCACCATTTCAGCAAGCAAAAGATTGCCTGGATTACTTTGGCCAACAAAGACTTTGCTAGCACTTGGCTAGCTTATAAAAAACACCTCCACTTTCCAGGCAGCACTTGATTTTTCATCAGTGCCATAAGAAGATTAAGGTGGATTTTAAATACATATTGTTTGAGCACTGCAGAATACACTGATATTTTTCTGGAACATTTAAGGGAGATAAAACTTGCCATGAAAAGAATTCCATCTCGTGCAAGAGAAAGAGTCCGTCCTGAAATTCCACATGAAGCTCAAAGCTTCATCTCGGAAGGTTACAAACTCCTGTTACAAACGCAGGAGAAACATTACCCTGAGAGAAGAGCATTTTTTGATAGCCCTTTATTAAAGGGTAAGAGTTGGAGGCTAGATCACACAACATGCTGAGCCCTTCTGTGAGAGACTGAAGTTGGTGGAAGTTGAGGGCTGTAGGAACTGCAGCCGGAAAAAAATTGGTGAAACTTTTTTCAGTTAAAATGATGTACCGTCAAACCCAAAACAGAGAGACATTTTTGTGCAATTTCTACAAAAGTCTTGTCGAAGACATCTCAGGTCCAAGATGGAATTTCTAGTCAAAATGACACGCGCCACACCACCTCGCCCCAGAATAGTTGACAATCTAGTGATCAGGGGACCCACCTGCAGATGTGGGAGATTCAAGTCCCTGCTCTACCTGACTGGGAGCAGGGTCCTGAATGTGGGTCTCCCGCATCCCAGGTGAGTTGTTCCATAATCACCTGGCTATTGGCAATTCTGTAGTGGGTTGGTCTGTCATGCCTTTTTGTGACATTTCAAAAGGTCTCGTTTTTGTTCTGCATCAGAACAACTTTTGAAACATCAAAAATTTTTCCAAAACAGACTTGATTTCTGGCCAGACTTATTCAGAACCAATAAGCATCCTATCACCTTGCAAGATCAAGCCCTACAGGAGCAAACAGATTCTAGTATTTAAACTACTTCCATGATCTAAAGAAAGCTATTTTGCTCTACATCTTCTCTTCTAGACTGGACTCCCTGCTGTTCCATGATCTAAAGGAACACTTCACTCTAAATGAAAAATTACTGTTTCAAGCTCCAGCTGGATAAGGCAAATGGAATGCTGGCAGGAAAAAGGGAAGCATCTGGAAAAACAGGCAAGAAATATCACCTTGGCCTCTGAGGCATCTCTGCCTTCAAATATCAAAGTAGTGTGGAACCTTGCAGTCATAAGGGACTCTTCACCTAGTCAAGGAAGACCAGGTAGTAGTAGTAGTGTCCAGAAGCTCTTGGAAGTTCGAGACTATGCCTCCTTATCTCAAATATGGACCTAACCACACTGATCCATATGCTTGCCACTTTAGTCTGAACCAGTCTCACCCACAGAGTTTGGAAGTTTCACCAGCTCCTATGCTAAGTGGAGCAGACCAACAAGAACACACAGCACCAATAGTCTGTGCTTTATTTTGGCTGCTGATCAATCCTGAGTTCAGTTCAAAGTTCCAATCCTTATCTTCAAATTCCTTAATGGACTGATCCACTTCGCACAATGGTTGTTTAAACTAAAAGGGGAAGGATTGGGACCTTTCCCCTCCCCAACTTAAGTAAGCAATATGCATAAATTTCCCCTCCTGGGCTGGTGCAGTGAGAGCTACTTTTAAAACCACCTCTTCCCTTCTCCATGGCAGCTGCATCTAAAGGAAAACTAGACCTATGGAAGGCAACCACTAGAGAACAGGCTTAGACCAATTCTTACAACCTTCTGATCATGACACAAGACTCCTGTCTTTTGTCAGGCAACCCTCTTAGCTGAATGGTCAAATTATAAATCAGCCTTTATATAGTGGCTTTCACTTCCTAATCTTAACATCTCCTGTTAATGTTCATGAACTGCTTAAGTACCAGTCAGTAAAATGGTCACTGTTTGAGTTAACAAATATAGTACCATCCAGATTAGTACATTTTCTTATCTAGAGTAGAAAATACCGGTGGGTATTGTATGTATTTAGATGAAACGAATGAGCCAAAAGTGTTCAAATAACCCAGTCACTGCCCAGCATTAAAGAGTGTTAAATAGTTTGTTTGGTATACAGAGACCTCTGCCTGCTTATTTTTACCATGGCAAACACACCATTAAATGTCTTTCACCTTTTTTTAACAATACAGAAAAGTAAGAAAAACAATTAAAGCAGTTGAAATGTAAAGCATCAAAAAAGGCTTTCATGTTAACACCCCTTGTTCCCTTTCCCTTTAGCTAGAAAGAGTATTTGAGGGAAGCTCCCCACCCTCTTGTTTGACAGTCTCTTAGATGGTAACAAAAATGGTGATAACTGACCTTTGGGGGTAAAAGAGAAGATGTTAGATGAGATGGTCTGGAGCTGTTGTTGTTAAAGTCCAATCCCATTTCATCCCAGGCGGTGGCTGGGATTCAGACAGAGCTGGTAGACGTGGCAATGTCATCTGGGTCTTAGAACTAGGACAAACAAGGTCCAGGTTCTCCGGAGATGGTGAGGGTGACAGCCATTATAGTAAAACTCTCTCCAGTAGCCTCTGTCTGTTCTTCTGTTTTTTCCTTCCTAAATTTGTTTCTTTAAGGACCGAAATAGGGAGTGATGGGTGAAATAGCCCATTCCCTCACTATTTTGTCCACCAATTAGATCTAATATCCAACACACTTATTTCGGTACATGAATTGTTTTGTTTTGTTTTTTAACCAGACATGGTGTCAGCATAGTCCTTGAATTATGTCAACAAGGCCTGTTTTTCCTTTGGACTAACTTTTAGTCTTTCTGTCTGGTTCTCTTGTGCCTGTTTATAAGGTTTTTAGGTTATTGTAACCTCTTATAATACATAAGATCATATACTTTTTACAATTAAACTTAGGGTAAACTTTTAGGCTCAGTTATCACAACAGTACATGTTGACTGTGTAATGGCATTTATTGTCTTATCATTTTACAGATGGAGAAAGCACTCTTCAGTTCTGGAATATGCATTTAGTCTGGAATTTGTTAATTTGGGGGCACAATTCCATGTGTAGAAACCAAATTCTACTCATTACATTTCGGAATATAAAACTACAGGTTTCTACTTCCATGAAAAACAAATTTCCAGATTTAGCATTTTCTATTACTTTGAAGTCCTTTCTCTATTCCCCCAAAGAGCTTTAATTTTCAGTCATGGTTATCCCTAAAAAAATGTTGTTTTTTGAGACCTTGTGAAGGATATGGTACTGGTAACATTCCGGCTGGAATGACAGTCAGAAGGGCATTAGCTAGTGAAGGCAAAATATCTCAACTCCTATTCCACCCGCTCACTTCCTCTCAGCTTCAACTGTATTTAATAGAGTGTCCGCCTTTTACTTCTAGGATTGAGTTTAATGGTGAATTTTTAGATAAACTTTTCCAGCATTATGTCCCATTGGAAACAAGTCTCGGAAAGCTCGCCCATTCCCAGCAGCAGTTTGATTTAGCAACATGTGTGACTGCCTGTGTTAAGTCTGATCAGTAATAATCTTACGTTTCAAGCATTTGTCTTCCAAAAAGATTCCCAAATATTTTTTTTAAAAACCCTCTAATCTTGAATCTCAATGAACAAGGGGCATAAATCCACCCCAAAAGAGCAGAAACACGCAAAAATGAAAGCCGCATACAAATAGGATATACTTGGATTCTGGCTGTCGTAAAATATTAGGGTCATGGGTGTGACATGAAGGAATCTCCTCAGACCAGCCAACAGCAACATTGCTGTTCCTTCATTTCAAATTTAGGGCCATTTCACTCCTCCTTCCCCCACCCCAATGGAAAAACTGACAGGGAGAGAGGAGCCAGGAACATCTGAGATGACCATTGCAGTTTACAACTAATTGCCTCCTCATGGTGGGAGTGACTTAGTTACATGAGAGGCAGGAGGCATCGCCTCCAACTGTACAGGTGCTGGGTATTGGCAGGGAAAGGACTCCTGTGGCTGTGGAGTCAACAGAGGACTGCTCTATTTTATGCTGTTCTTCTGGGGCTTTCCTTTCAGAATGGCTCCTTTAGGTGTTATGGTGCCATTGGCCAGCCACATCTCACTGAAGGGGACACAAGCTTAGGGCAGAAGATAGTGCTGCTATCAATACCAACCCCATCCATGATATCCACTGCCTCCAGAGGGGAGAATAATCCTACACTAACAGCTCTCCGCCTGGGTCTCTCCTCCCTGGCCCCCTCGAGGGGCATCTGTGGATTGGATTGGGGGTGGGGGACATCTGTGGAGGTGACCCTTTTCTAGGGGTGTTCTGCAAAGTCTGCCTCAAAACTGCTTGCTTTGGGGAAAGTGAGACTGACTTTCATTGAGCTGACTAGTCACCGAGCAGTTGGCTTGTTTAAGCTTCGCAGGGCAAGGACTTTCTCCTATACGTCTGGAAAGTCTCCAGCACCATCACTGCCATAATTCTAATACTTAAAGCTACAGAGGGGAGAGGAACATTTCTGCAGCTTTGGAATATTTTTCAATGGTCCGGTTCAAGCAAAGTGAGCAACCCAGCATTGCTCTCCAAAGATACTTGATAATATTTTCTAATACCAGTATGTTTTCCACTTAATTTCTCCCAGGTGCCTTCAGACCTCTGGGGGAAGCAGGAAGCTTCCTTTATAATGGACTGCTACACAAGAGCATATGGATTGCTTAAAAAAACTTTTCATATTTATCTTAAATATTTGATATATTTTCTTTCTGAGGAAATTCTGTTTCTGGTTATGCCAACTCAGGGGAGGAAAAATGTACTCTGTGGAAATAATGTCTTTTCCTCTTTTAAGAAAAAATAAGGTCTAGAGGTATGTCATTTTGAATTATGCGGTTTAAATTCCCCCAGGCAACATTTTACAGGGGAAAAACATTGCCAGTTGCCAGTTCTCAGCCTTGAGATGTCTTTATTGACTCAGTGTATTACCATATTTCTGTTCTTTTCAAAATAAAACTTTCCATGAGTGAAGCTAACCCCTCACTTTAACCAGTACAGTTTGTTGCTCAAAACTACCAAATCAAATTTCTTTTACAACTAGGAGTCAAAAGTCGTGTGTAATCTTTCTCTGTATCTTATTAAAGGTTCTCTTTCTGTTAACTATCTCCTCAATAGAGCCATAAATTGAAGTCCCATGAGTTTTAGATGTGTACATTTATTTCAGTGGAGTAGTTCTATTTTGTCTAAGCAATCTTTCTCTGGTGTCTAAAAGGTGGCAATTAATGTTAAACTGAATGTTCATATTTGATTTTGGGTTAGCACAGAAATCTGTTTTAAATGCACCAGTGATCAGATTGTGTGAAGGGCAGTATTCCACACAGATATAAATTAACTTCAAAGTCTTTCCTCCTGTGAATTCCTCTTGGTATTTCCTCACTGTGACACTGCAAATACCATGGATTGCACGTGCAAATGAGACTTGGACTGGCAATGTCATGGGATATGGTCTATGAATTTCCATGGCTTTGAGGAAATGGCAGCAATAGAAAGAACCAGTGAGTTAAGACTCACAAAGGAGGAAAGAATTTTTGAAAGTTTATTGCTCAGATTCTCTTACCTGCTTAACAGATGCACACAGCATGGGACACTCTACTTTTTGTTCCTTTGGGCTTTTGCTGAAGGTGAACAGGTATCTTTCTACAGGCTGGTAATAGGTAAAATATACAGAAGTCCCGTGGTCTATGGGAGTCCGAACAAGATCTCACACATACAATTTTCATTGTAAATTAATTGGAAAATTGTGCTTCTTAGCTAGCCTGAGGTTGAAGGTCCAGTTGTGCCTTGAAGCCGCAACGGGCATAGAGCTGTGCCACTGCAGAAGAAGCTCCTAGGGGCATTGACTCTCTAGCAAGCAAACTGCCCCCGAGCTCTTGAGAGCACCAGCAGGCTACTGCCCATCTGAATTGCACTGCCTTCTAAGCCTGGCATGGATCTGCCTCCCTTCCAAGCCCCTCTGGGCTGGCTAGCAGTGCTAGGCAGAAGCAGTCCCCAAAGAGTAGGAGAAAGAGAGCTGCAGTTCAGCCTAGCAACTGTGGGAGGCACAAGCTCCATCTAACTTCCCCTCTCCTGCAGCAGGAGGTGGACAGAGTCTGGCCTGAAATATTCTGTGGGGGAGAGGATGGGGAAACAGTCCTAGTTGAACTTAGTCATTTAACACAGATCTTCTCCCCCTGGGGTACTCACTCTGTGCACACCCTTAATGGACCCCTGCTCTGAAATGTCCAGGCCTCTCAGATAGGATAGAACAGTGCTACCTGCCCAATGGCCCCATGCTGTTCTAGGAGAAGTTTGATAATTGAATGGCTGTATTTTAAAGAATCCTTATTGAGGTTGCAGGAAAAAAACGTCCCGATGTGTAGAAAACAGTAAATATGGCAGGCGACCAGCTTGGCTTAACAGTGAAATCCTTGCTGATCTTAAATGCAAAAAAGAAGCTTACAAGAAGTGGAAGATTGGACAAATGACCAAGGAGGAGTATAAAAATATTGCTCAGGCATGCAGGAGTGAAATCAGGAAGGCCAAATCACACTTGGAGTTGCAGCTAGCAAGAGATGTTAAGAGTAACAAGAAGGGTTTCTTCAGGTATGTTAGCAACAAGAAGAAAGTCAAGGAAAGTGTGGGCCCCTTACTGAATGAGGGAGGCAACCTAGTGACCGAGGATGTGGAAAAAGCTAATGTACTCAATGATTTTTTTGCCTCTGTTTTCACAAACAAGGTCAGCTCCCAGACTGCTGCACTGGGCGGCACAGTATGGGGAGAAGGTGACCAGCCCTCTGTGGAGAAAGAAGTGGTTCGGGACTATTTAGAAAAACTGGACAAGCACAAGTCCATGGGGCCGGATGCGCTGCATCCGAGGGTGCTAAAGGAGTTGGCGGATGTGATTGCAGAGCCATTGGACATTGTCTTTGAAAACTCATGGTGATCGGGGGAGTCCAAGATGACTGGAAAAAGGCTAATGATGTGCCCATCTTTAAAAAAGGGAAGGAGGATGATCTGGGGAACTACAGGCCAGTCAGTCTCACCTCAGTCCCTGGATAAATCATGGAGCAGGTCCTCAAGGAATCAATTCTGAAGCACTTAGAGGAGAGAAAAGTCATCAGGAACAGTCAGCATGGATTCACCAAGGGCAAGTCATGCCTGACTAACCTAATTGCCTTCTTTGATGAGATAACTGGGTCTGTGGATGAGGGGAAAGCAGTAGATGTGTTATTCCTTGACTTTAGCAAAGCTTTTGATAGTCTCCCACAAAATTCTTGCCAGCAAGTTAAAGAAGTATGGGCTGGATGAATGGACTATAAAGTGGATAGAAAGCTGGCTAGATCATTGGGCTCAACGGGTAGTGATCAATGGCTCCATGTCTAGTTAGCAGCCGATTTCAAGCGGAGTGCGCAAAGGGTCGGTCCTGAGGCCGGTTTTGTTCAATATCTTCATTAATGAACTGGAGGATGACGTGGACTGCACTCTCAGCAAGTTTGCAGATGACACTAAACTGGGAGGAGTGGTAGATACGCTAGAGGGTAGGGATAGGATACAGAGGGACCTAGACAAATTAGAGGATTGGGCCAAAAGAAACCTGATGAGGTTCAACAAGGACAAGTGCAGAGTCCTGCACTTAGGATGGAAGAATCCCATTCACTGCTACAGACTAGGGACCGAATGGCTAAGAAGCAGTTCTGCAGAAAAGGACCTAGGGGTTACAGTGGACGAGAAGCTGGATATGAATCAACAGTGTGCCCTTGTTGCCGAGAAGACTAATGGCATTTTGGGCTGTATAAGTAGGGGCATTGCCAGCAGATCAAGGGATGTGATCATTCCCTTCTATTCGACATTGGTGAGGCCTCATCTGGAGTACTGTGTCTAGTTTTGGGCCCCACACTACAAGAAGGATGTGGAAAAATTGGAAAGAGTCCAGCGGAGGGCAACAAAAATGATTTATGAGGGGAGGCTGAGGGAACTGGGATTGTTTAGTCTGCAGAAGAGAAGAGTGAGGGGGGATTTGATAGCTGCTTTGATTTGGGGATTTGATACCTGAAAGGGGATTCCAAAGAGGATGGATCTAGACTGTTCTCAGTGGTACCTGATGACAGAACAAGGAGTAGTGGTCTCAAGTTGCAGTGGGGGAGGTTTAGGTTGGATATTAGGAAAAACTTTTTCACTAAGAAGGTGGTGAAGCACTGGAATGGGTTACCTAGAAAGGTGGTGGAATCTCCTTCCTTAGAGGTTTTTAAGGTCAGGCTTGACAAAGCCCTGGCTGGGCTGATTTGGTTGGGAATTGGTCCTGCTTTGAGCAGGGGGTTGGACTAGATGACTGCCTGAGGTCCCTTCCAACCCTGATATTCTAGGATTCTATGTGTGATGGCTATCTCTTAGCTGACCCACACCCAAGATTTACCTCAACATCTGAGATAAAGAGGCATAGCTCCCTAGCTGGGCTGTAACAGACTTTCATCATCTGCTGATTAGGCACAGGGTGGGACCAGGGCCCCATACTAACCTAGTGGGTTACATAAGCACTGTCTGTAATGTAAGACAAAGACCCAAGACTGTGGCCCAGTGGTGGATTACAACTGAATCTAGGGGCATTGGTATGCACCACATCAATCAGGCCCATTTCCTCCCCCAAGTGCAAAACCTTTCATGGAAGTTGTCAGCGGTTCTGAGCTCTGAATCTTCCTCTGAATCAGTCTAACGAGACAATTCACTTAACAGCAGGATACGAAGGGGCGAAAGATAACTTTTGAAGTGGTAAAATGGTCCATTTCAGACAGTTGACAAGAAGGTGTGAGTAACAGTAGGGGGAAATTAGTATTGGGGAAAATAGGTTTAGGTTTTGTAATGACTGACTGACCTCACGCTTGGTACGTCTACTCCCATCCTTTCATGTATTTATACCTGCTCTTGTATTTTCCACTTCATGCATCTGATGAAGTGGGTTCTAGCCCATGAAAGCTTATGGCCAAATACATTTGCTAGTCTCTAAGGTGCCACAAGGACTCTTGGTTTCGCTTGTTTGTTTTTTGTTTGGTTTGGTTTGGTTGTTTTTTGAATATCTACTGTCTCTCTCACACATACCTGAGAGAGGATCAGGGGATGCTATGGCCAAACCCAGGGTGAGAGGTGACAGTCTGGGAAGGAGATGCTCTGAAGATAAGGGAGGTGGGAAAGAGAGAACACATGGAATATGGGGAGGAATCTTGAGAGACTAAAGTTGTGGTGGGAGAGAAGGAAGACTGTTTCTGGGTTGAGAGGTGGGGGTGTGAGGAAGAGAGGCCAGAGGGCATGTGAAGGGGAAGGTTGAACCGGGAGGAAGTCTCACTGGGGGTTGGGAGGAAGAATCCCTAGGTGAGATCTCTAAAGTGGGGATACTTTAGAGGGTATGAAGGTGCTACATCGAATAGAGCTGGATGGTGCTTTTTGGGGACAGACCATAGTAAGAGGAAGCATGGAGCCACCCAACCACTGGCTGAGCACTGGGGTGCATTCTCCGTCCCGGTGCGTGCTCATCTGATGGGGTTCCCAGGCAGGCAGGATGCGTGTGCCTGTTACTGCACCTCCTTTAATAGTGTGTAGCAAGCTCCCCCTCCCATCAACCAGTGCTGCCCTACAGGCCGGTGCAGAGGAGGGCAGGCCCATAGCTTTGCTTTCCCCCGACCCCCTGGTAAATACACAGCACCCACAGGAGAGTAGGGACAGCTTTGTGTTAGGATGCATTCATTGCACCCTTGGAATCTTTCTTTCCACTCACTCTGCAGTGTGTGCAGATGCATAGCTGAGTGAAGATAATTTACTTCTGCAGGCTTTGGCAGGTAATAGCAGGGCTTTTTATAACAGAAAACTCTAAAATGTGTTTCCTGAATGCTAAGAATAAAGGCAACCCATTACTGTGAGATTTCCAGTGAAAAATGTAAGTCTGGGGCCTTTGAGAGTGTGCACATGAGCAATTTCGTTGAATAAAATTGACTTTTGCAAGCTGCCAAAGGTAATAGGGTGGGTTTCCAAAAAACGTCAATTGAGTTTCCTTGACAGGAAGAATAAATGCAATTATTACTATGAAGTATTGCACTGGGATCCAGCTGTGACTGTTGCGTAGGGAAATGGCAGTGAGTCAGTCCTGAGGAAACCAATTTGAATGAAGTTAGGATTTTATAAAGTGACACATTGGCACTTATCATTTAGTCAAGGAAATCCATAGTCACTTTTTAGCTTCCTTTTTATAACAACATTGGGGTCAGGAATGCGCTGTGTGAATGATTATCCAGAAAAGAAACAGTCATCAATGTTTTGTCCTGAGTCAATCAGTATACAAATGCTCTCATGCTAACTTAATAAATAAAGTTATAACAATAAATATGGCACTGGCATGGCTGGGCCTGTCTGTTCTGCACAACACCTAAATCATGCTCCTGGGAGCTATACTATGAGGCATACAAAGCAAAAATTAGTAATCTCATGACCTTATCCTGTGTAATTCTCTCTCTTGTTTCCACCTCCTTGCCTATTATCTTCTCTCCCTGGGCCGTGTCATGTTCTATCTAGCCTAGGGCGCTAGATTTGGTAACTGATTCTGCAAACCTTGCTCCGTGGGAATAGGTCCATTGCAGTACTCTCTGTTTAGAATGGGATGGGCACCATTGCCCGAACTGCAGCATGTATAAATATCCAATTTTAAGGCTGTGCCCGACACTGTCTCTTACTAGTTCTGATCACTTGCAGGCCCTCTGCCATTAGCACAAGGCTGCAGTGTTTGGGTCACAAATATTGCTGGGGAATAGTTATTTAAAAAAACTCTCTCTTTCTATTACTTGTTTATCTAAACTTTTAAGGGAACTTTTCGGAAAGATTCTGGGTTTGTAAACAATTATTTTCTATGCAAACCCAAATTTGACCAGACAATATCCCTTTAAACCATTAACATAGGGGCTTGTTTTACTTTCCCATAGGGGTAAAGCCTATGGGAAGGGAACAAAGTCATGCAGACTCAGTGAGGTGAACCTCACAGAACTTCCTTGACTGCTCACCTCAGAAGATGGGCTTGGGGAGCCATTAAGGAAGCAGAAGACAGTGTCTGAACACTTGAGATTCAGGGACTCTGTGTGTATGTGGGAGAGGGTGCAGATGTTACTGTTGTGTGGGGAGCTGGCTCCTCAGTGATGGTGAGCACCCCACTTCTTCATGGCAGCAAGGCTGTAATGTGGGTCTCCCTCTCCAAATGCATTGCGAAGCAGAATTTAATAGTGTCTAGAGCTTCATTAACTAATGAATGAACTAATATTGCCTCTGCTCAGAGAGGACCATACCCCAGAATACAGATGCTCCGCTGTCCCAAATCTCCTCACCCCTGGCCTTCTCTTCAAAGCTAAGGAGCCCCAAACACTTGGGCTTGACACAGAGGTGATTTTTGTGGACTCAAGAGGCAGCAGAGAGCATGCTGTAGAACCACTGCACCCCCTTTCCACATCTCACAATCAAAACCATGTGACTTAGGTGCAAAATACCTTTGTGAATCTGGGCCGAAGTGGCTGCTGGGATCATGGTGTATCATGGTTCTGGGAAGACCATGTCCGCCAAGCCCCTGAGGAATACCCCACAAGGGATGTAAAGGTGTTCAGACTAGCTCAGACTTGAGTAGGAGGTACAGGTTTTCTCCCAGCCATCCTGACTTGGGTTGGATGGTCTGTCCCAGGTCCGGCTCCAGTGTTTTTGCTGCCTCAAGCAGTGGGGGAAAAAAAGAAGCCGCGATTGGCAGCACTTCAGTGGCAGCTCTACCGCTGCCGCTTCATTCTTCAGCGTCAATTCGGCGGCAGGTTGTTCCCTCCGAAACGGACTGAGGGACTCGCCGCCGAATTGCTGCCAAAGACCCAAATGTGCCGCCCCAAGCACCTGCTTCCTGCGCTGGTGCCTGGAGCCGGCCGTGGTCTGTCCTATCTCTTTTTAAGACTACTCTTTCCAGGGAATTCTGCTTAGGTTGGGAAAACAGTATCATTTCACCTTGCAAGTAATGAAATCCCTACCTTGCTATACGTCTGAATTTATTTAATAAAATCACGTGAATGTGCTCAGGGTCCCACACTTTATTCTCTTTGATTAACAGAAAAGACAACATGCTACTCATAGCCCAATTTTCACCTTTGATCACAAGAAATAAATATCTGTGTTCACATGTGATTAGTAAGAGAGTAGATACTGATGCGCTGTACAACTCAATTCCAGGCATTAATGCTCCTGTAACATATTCTGACCCAGGATCACAGAAAAAGGAGCAGGGGCTTGAATTTTTTATTTTTTAAAAACCTTGCATATATGTAATGAAAGAGTTACAAAGCCAAATGAGCTGTCAGCCTGGCTCCTTGAGAAAAAGAAACAGAATAGATGACTCTTGTGGAACTGCAAAAAAACTTTGCCATGGCTCATAATAACCTCATTCAGATATCAACAAGCGTCTAGCATTCCGCACCTCCCCACACTCCCCACAGGTCATGCAAAGGTAAAGCTACTATGCATAAAAAGGTGGCATTTGGGAGATTCTCCTTTATAGGGGTGTGTCATCTCTTCAGTAATAAGAAAGGGGAAACTGAACAGGAACTACAGGATCACAGAAACATCATGGCATCGGAAGCAGTTAAAAGACCCTTTGAATGCTATCTGCTGCCTGGTAAGCAAACTTGGTCTTTAAGTGTAAGCAGAAACCTGAATTGTCCAATGTTCTCTTCAGAGTGGGGTTGCACTGCTACTGAAGCAAACATGGACAGGGACAAGGAAAATTGTCCTCCTTTTCAGTGTCACAACTATATGCAGTATGATCATCGTTTCTGTAGCAACCTGAATGTATGTCGTGATTTACAAGCTCTGGGTAGACTGATCTCCTCTGAACTGGACCCTGTTGACTTGAAGATAGAGTCAAATTCTGTTCTGTTTGAGTTGCAACTGATTAACACCAGATTTCAGCTTGGCCCAATGACTTACTAAGGAAGTCCATAGAGCTGCACCATCACAACTGAAGGCAGACCTGACCTAAAGTGTCTGTGCAGTTTTTCCACTTTCTCTGAATTTTGGTCTTCCGTGCAATGCAACATTCTGTTTCTGAATGGTACTATTAGACCTACCGAAGGAGCTAAAAAAGGAATGGTACAGATAAGCCCTTTTCTGTGTGTTGGAGATGAAGTGCAAAAGTTAATAAGGCCTGATCTTTCAGATGCTGTGTTCTTAACTCCCATTGGCTCCTGTTTCAAAATCTCAAAGGACAGGTGGAGTCATAGAAGCATAGAAATGTAGGACTGGAAGGGATCTTGAGAAGTCATCAAGTCCGTTCACCTGCCCTGAGTTCAGACCAAGTAAACCTAGACCATCCCTGACAGGTATTTGTCAAATCTCTTCTTAAAAATCTACAGAGATGAGGATTCCACAGCCTCTCTTAGAAGCCTATTTCAGAGCTTAACTAACTTTTATAGTTGGAAAGTTTTCCCTAATATCTAACCAAATTCTCCCATGCTGGGGATTAAACCCATTACTTCTTGACCTACCTCCAGTGGACATGCATAACAATTGATCACCCTCCTAACATATTTAAAGACTGTTATCAGGTCCCCCCTCAGGCGTCTTTTCTCAAGACCGAACATACCCAGTTTTTTTAAACCTGTCCTCATAGGTCAGGTTTTCTTTTATCATTTATGTTGTTCTCTTCTGAACTCTCTCCAATTTGTCCACATCTTTCCTAAAGTGTGGCACACAGAATTATACACAGTGCTCTAGTTGGGGCCTCAGCAGTGCCACATAGGATGGAATAATTGCCTCCAGTGTCTTACATATAGCTGTCCTGTTAAAACACCCCAGAATATTAGCCTTTTTAGCAACTGCATCACATTGTTCAGTTATTAAATTTGTGATCCACTATACTTTAGATCCTTTTCAGCAGTACTACCATGTAGGCAGTTATTCCCCATTTTCTGTTTGTGCATTTGACTTTTCCTTCCTAAATTTAATACTTTGCACTTACTTTAATTGAATTTCATCTTGTTGATTTCAGACCAATTCTCCAATATGTCGTGGTCATTTTGAATTCTAACCCTGTCTTCTAAAGTGCTTGCAACTCCTCCCAGCTTGGTGTCAGCCTCAAATTTTACAAGCATATTATCCAGGCCATTAATGAAAATACCCGACCCAGGCCTTAAAGGGGTTAATGTGGGCCCGAGGGGTCAATTAAAGTACCTGGCTGTACCTGGAGGGAGAGCCAGGCCTCATTGAACAAGTCCAGCTGGAGAGGAGCAGGCTGGATTATAAAGCCAGGAAGTTTGCAGCAGAAAGGGGCTGTAGGGAGCGACTCTGCATTCCCTCTCTGGGAGCAATGCGGAAGAGAAGTGAAAACCCAAAAGAGAGACTAAGCCCCAGGCTTCTAGTACTGGAAGAAGGGTCCACCCCAGAGGAGTTGTGGGGAAAGGAACCTGAGTAGCAAGAAGCCCAGGGAAAGAGCAGCAAGGGGTAGGACTGTGCAGATCTTAACTGCTTGATATAGGGTCCCTGGAATGGAACTCAGTGGTGGAGGGAAGAAGGGCTGGGCTCCCCTAGCACCCACTGGGAAGTGGCACAGGAGCACCTACTGGACAGCTGGTCTGGAGATACTTTGTTACCCTGGAAGGGGAGTACTACATAGCGACCTGGCTGGAAGGCTGAGTCCTGAAGAGGGGGAGAGAGGGGTTAGCTCCTTGGTAACCAACAGAAGAGGGTATTAGACCATCCAAGAGCTGATTTCCCCAGAGCAGCCACAAGGGGGTGCCACCTGATTAAAGTGAACCCTTTCACAGACACCCACTAGATACGGCCTCCCAGTTTGACAGTGAACCATTAATAAGTACTCTTTGAGTATGATCAACCAGTTATGCATCCACCTTATATGACAACCCTCCCTTCAGTCTGGTGTAACCTGGCTAATCAGTAAAACTTGCATTTCAGGGGGCATGAAGAAGTATCTCCAATAAAATACAGCCCCTAGATACTCTGGGGCTGAGCACTTTAAGATAACCCTAAACTGCACAGATGATAGATGGCTGGGTAAGACAAGAAGATTGGAAAAATGATCTGAATTTATCAGCAATTTTTTTCTCCTAAGACATTTTCACATAGTTTGGACAAGAAGCCAATAGATCCCCACCCTTTTAGGCTCCATATGAGAACTAGACAGAGTAAAGAAGTAGATTTAACTTCCCAGTGCTAAGTGTGCATTAATTTCAACCCCTCAGGACAATCCCCTTTAAATCGCTCTTGACAGAAAGGAATTTGAGACATTGTACACTGATAAATAAGTACTTAACTCTCTTTTTAAATGCAATGGTTTTCCTTAGTTAAGAAAACCCTGACTCTCTCACTTGATTTATATCCTAATATGTTAAGGAAGGTGGTAGTGATATGTGTTTTATTCCTGTACTTGGGAATCTAAAGGGTTTTAAATGTATCCTGACAAGTATGCTCATAAATTGTGTCTAAAGCAGACATTTTGGAGAATAGGATATGGAATTAATGTTCTTCAGAATTCCAAAGCACATTGATCAAAAATACTTTCAGAACTTGGCACCATTCTGAACAGATTTCTTTTGAACCTGCGTGTATGGTAAGTGGATCATGTGTCAAATTGTCTCCAGCATAAGGGCACATTTCATATTGCATTTGCACTACAGTTCACTGCAAACTATTCCTGTTATTTCATCTGAATGAGTGCAGGGGCTTAAAATTCAAAATGTGCTCGAATATGAGCCTCTTAATTATTATCTTTCGCAATCAATATGGTGTGCAAAATGCAAAGAAATCTGCAAACCGTTTTTAATATACTTGCATAGATTTCCTAGGAGATAGGGAAATAATATTGAGGTGAGGGCTCAAGAGGCAGCATAGTCTAATGAATAAAATACTAGGCTGGGATTCAGAAGACCTGGGTCCTACTCATTGACTTGCAGGGTGGCCTTGGGCCAACCACCTCATCTCTGTGCCTCTATTTCTCTTCCTGCCGTACACCTGCCTTCTCCACTTAGCCTCTTTGGGGAGGGACAGTCTCTTACTGTGTGTTTGTACAGTTCCTAGCACAATGGAACACTGATCTTGATTGAAGCCTGTAGGTGCTGTTGTAATATAAATAGTTTACCCTTTCTAGCTTGAGTGATTAGCCAATATTCGGGGCTTTGTTGGTGGTTTCTATTAGGGTGAGAAATCGATGATGGAGTTAAATATTTATTTGATGCAATCCTGTTTAATTACAAAGAATGTACATTGGGTGCTGTTTTCCTGAACAGAGTAGGAATCAAACAGGAAACAGTTTCCATGCTCACATTTCCCAGCTTCTCTTCACCCAGCCCTCTGCCCATAAAGCTCTCTTGGCTTTCTCTCAGGGTGTTTCTCTTGCCTCCTATCATTTTGCTGCTTTCTGCTTTCCTCTGGCTGCTTCTGACTCACACTGACCTCCACCAACACCCCCTGAATTTGCATTCAGTCCCCAGGGAAAACCTTTCAGCCCTTACTCCAGCCTTGCCATGGAATTCTATTATTTGGGCAGTGGCTTCAATTGTTTCAGCTATCACTAAATGAGGGGGCATTTAATTACTCCTTTAAGATAGCTATCATGCCCACTGGCTACAATAAGGTTTGGCACTGCCTGTAGCTCAAGGATGCCTTTCCCAAGCCCAGTATAACAACAAAAATGACTAGGACACAGGTGATCGGGTTCTACTCCAGACTTTCCAACAGATGCTTGTATGACTCTTGATGATTTAACCTCTCTGTTCCTTGATTTCCCATTCTGTAGAACTCAGATAAGTTTACTGACCTTCATATATATTCTGAATCTAAATGCATCAGTGTTTGCAAAGCACTTTTAGATCCTTGCATGGAAATCCATATAGAAGTGCAAAATGGTATTATAAACTAAACATTAAAGAGAGCAGCCGGGGCAAAGGTTTATAATTGTCCTTTGTCCTAAGATTGGAGGACACAAACCACAGCCTTTGGAACTGTCGACCTCTCTCGCCGTAATGACATTTCTGTGCTGGGCTGTTGGGGAGCCTAAAGCTCTGTGTAGGGTCCCATTAGCAGTGTGCTGCCAGTGGGCCCTAGGTTTCTGGGATTGAGGTGGTTGAACCCTGAATATCTCCCCTCCCTATTTAACCCATTGTGTTCTATTTTATATACATGGGAGAGACCTGCAACTACCCAGAAAGGACACTATCAAAAAAGAGCGTTCAAACCGTTTTAGCAGGCAGCTGGCAAACAGTGAAATTCCAGACACGCTGGGAAGAATTAGTAAATAATGTGAAAATTACTCCAGATTTATACTTACTGAAAACCCACAATAGAGTATCCAGTAGTGGGTGACATCTAAGAGCAACTCACTCAGAAGTGTCTTAACTCTGAAAATGGGTAGAAAATAATACCTAGACATGTGCCTAGCAGCAGTGATTAAAGTGGTCTGAAACAAGTGTGTGTCTGTGTGTCTGTGTGAGTCTGTGTGTGTGTGTCAGGGAGGTGTGGAGAGGGTCTCATCACCCCCACATCTGTCTGTTACCTGCCCAGCAATTAATGCTTCCCCAACCCTCAAATTAATCCCATCCCTACCCCCACCTGTTCTACCTCCCCCCAACCTCACCTCTGCAGCTCCTGGAGTTCTTCACATCCCTCCCTCAAGTCTGGGGGGCAGCAACAGGGTCTCCTTGCCCCACTTCCCAGGTGGGGTGTTGCAGGGAGGAGGAAAGGGGAAGAGCAGAGGAGTCATTCCTGTTGCTAATGGGAAGGAGAGGAGGGAGCAGGTCTAACCTGAGCTGTTGGTGTCTTTTTGCTCCTTTCTCCCCCTACCTTGCTGAGAGTATGGTGTTGGGTTGCTGAGGAGAGGGGGAGGGAGCTCAGCCTGCTTCCTACAGCAGCTCTACTTAGGAGGTGGACAAGTGAGGAAAGAGGCTAAGAAGATGGGGTTTTCCTCAGGTGGGACTGAAATGTGTCCTGAATGATCCAGCTCGCGTCTTTGAAATCTAACCTCTTGGATCTGTGACCCTTTAAACCCCACCTAGCAGAGAGATAACCTGTGTCAAACTACCATTCCAAACCCCGCCCCCTGGCCTATGTCTTTGGATCTCTGTGTACAGGTACCTTTCATCCCAAGCATTGGCAACCTAGGAGTGGGGCAAGGCCCTGGGAGGCCAATCCTAGTTTTGGTCAAATAGCCAAGTATTAATTCTTGATCCACAGTCTGTCTGCACTGGTCTACGCACTCTGTTGGGTGTGTGGGTCTGGTTAATATCTTAGCTGCACTATTCACGCTCAGTTATCTCCTCAAGATATGCTCTGGGCCCCTGGTCATTGGAGCAGATATCTAACTTCAATGGAGTTAAAAAAAAAAATGAGACCATTAGATCACTTAGCCTAACCTGTATGTCGCAAGCCATTAATTGCTACCCAGTTATCCCTGTATGGAGCCCAATAACTTATGCAACATCTGCTCTGTTTCCCCCCTCCAATCCCATGTGTTACCAGGCCAGATCGACACTTCGTTAAGCGTCCTTTTCCCTGAACTCCCGTACTCAGCTCAGCTGGTGTAGCTTAATGTTCACTTTGTTTCTTGGCCTTGTGTTAGGCTTCTATCTCCTGCTATTTCCCTGAAGGTATGAAGGAGAGATCAGACAAACGACTCTCTCTCTCTAAAGACCTCAAAACTCTACCAAGTCTGGCTGCTTCTCCCTGCGCTCAGATTTAAAACCAGCAAGTCAGGTTGTGGAGAATGAAGACAGGCTGTCCTCGATCCCTGAGGAGAAACTGATGTTTGCCTCCAAACCTCTGCCCAACTCTGCCCTCACCAGTATCTCTCTGCTTATTCATTTCTTAATACTTACCCTGTGCCCCTTTCGCTCTCCTAATTAAACCCCACTTCTGACCTCTTTTTCTCGTCCTTTTCTTGCTGTTATCTTCTTGCCTTCTTCCATGCTGCTGTGTATGCCCGGGCCGCTGTTGCAGTGAACTAGAAGCCCACCCTCTCTCTTCACCTTCCGCCTCAAAACTCAGTAATTTAAACCCCACGTACACTAACCCATCCATCTGTTTTATTAAAGTGAGTGGGGAGAAAAGGGAATGCTCTAAAATTGACCCCAAACACACCCCTGTCCCCCCCCCACCCTAGGTTTCCTCGTGGATTTGGGGTTGTCTTTTTGCTTAGACCGTAACCTTCTTCCGCCAGAGACTGTCATCTTCTGTGTCTTGTGATGCTTGCACACATGAATAACAATAATGGATACCTTAGACTGGGTATTTCCTGATTGTTTACAGAAACTGTTGGGAGATCTGAGCTTTTACTCTCTCTCTTCCCATGCATTCTCTTGAGTCAGAAATTTGTTCCAAATTCTCTTGCATGAGACCTTTCCCAGGGTGCCTGGACATGTGTAAACCCTCGGTCTTTTTTCTTCTTTTAGTGACACTTGACATCCCCTGGAATATAGACACGTTTTCCTAATTTCTCAGCCCTGAACATTCTTGGGCATAAATTACACTGATTCTCAACAATTATTAGTAATTGAAAGAACTTTGGCATTTAAAAAATGGTGTTTAGATGCCGAGATAAACCTGGCGGAACATTTCAGTGCTACCTTTCCAAAAGTTTGCAAGATATTCCTGGCTTGCTGCACATTACATAACAGAGCCATTAAACATGGAGAATCTTTAGAAAGAAAGGCAGGGATTATTGTCAAATCTCAATGATGAATTAACTGAGGCTGACGAGATACATTTTGCAGAAAGAATGAACCAAGTCTTTTCTAGAGAAAGGAGCACTATCAGGGCTGCTTTGGGAATGGCAACACTCTTTAAGATAAGTAAAAATAAATGTGGCCCTACATTTTTTTTCTCTTGTAATGATTTCTTGTTTCAGAACAAAGAAATGTTGTTTACATTTTGGCATATATGCTTTTCATGGGCACCCCCAGACATTTTTCACATGGTACGCACATCTGAACCTCTCTCACTTAAACTGAAAATGTGACGGAGGCACTGCCGGGCCAAGTTTCAATGAGTGGCATTGTGATCACAGCACCAATCATGTTTGGAGGCCCTCTCAGTGGAGGGGGGGGGGCCTACCCATATGTAATGTGCGTATGGCTGCAGGGACCACTCCTGTTCTTGTTGACCAAAACCAGCCCCAGGACCAATCTCTGGGGCACTCCGCTTGATACCGGCTGCCAACTAGACATCGAGCCGTTGATCACTATGTACAGGATGAATGGAGAACCACTGCAGAAGGTCCCTTATCAGGTGGGGAGAGCAGCATGTCAGAAAAGAGCTTGTCACTTTTCCACTCGTAACTGCACTTAAATGACACCACGTATTTTAGGTCACAACCAAAGTAAGATGGCGCAATGATTTGGTACACATCTTGGTGAGTAAAAATGTTGTGGTTTTTTCATATTTATATTTAGTCAGCTCACTATTGAAAGCTTTCCAAACAGAAGGTCTCTGGGCACTAGAATAGTTCTACACTCTAACTTTGTGAAAGACTCCCATTGATCTTTATGGAAGCTCTGCCCAAGGAATAGTGGCAGAAGAACAGGGCCTTAACATCCAGCCTCGTACTCCTGTTTCAGACCAAATTCTGCAACCAGTGCAGTGGGATTTTTGGTTGCACAAGGAATTCAGAATCAGGCGCAAAGTGAGCCCATCCCCGGCCCTTTGCAGAGCATTCACACTTTTCCTTAGTGTCAGAGTTAGTAAAAACTGGGGAATGTTTTCCCAAATCACTTACATGACTTCCCATTACACTCTTGAAATTTCTGAAGATTTTTAGCCACCTCCCTTTTTGTGTACTTATAATCCCAAAATATTCTGAGTGAAGTCCATACTGAACCATGGGTGAAATCCTGCCACAATGGAAATGGGTGGAAAAACTCCCACTGACATCAGTGGGGCCAGGATTTCACACCAGGCTCATTGACGGCTGGACCAGATTGCCAAGGAACATGGAGGACTCTCCATCACATGAAGTCTCTAAACCAAGACTGATGTCTTTCCATGAGAGATGTTTTAGTTCAGCAACAAGTTATTGGACTTAATTTAGGAATCATTGGGTAAAATTTTCTGTCCTGTGTTATACAGGAAGCCAGACTAGATGATCATAATAGTCCCATCTCACCTTAAAATCTATGAATACATGACTGAGCTCTTCCTCCATCCTGGAAAGTGGTGAATCTGGAAAAGATTTGGTGGGCTTGGTGGATAATCATCTCTAAATGTAGCTCTTAGGGCAACACTGTAGCCAAAAGGGATTACATGATCCTTGGAGGTATAAACAGGGTATCTCCAGTAGCAGTAGAAAGGTTATTTTACCTCTGTATTTGGTGCTGGTACGACTGCTACTGGGATACTATGTCCAGTTCTGGTGTCCACAATTCAAGATGGATGTTGATAAATTGGAGAGGGTTCAGAGAAGAGCCACAAGAATGATTAAAGGATTAATAAACATGCCTTATACTGATAGAATTACAGAGCTCAATCTATTTACCTTAAAAGAGAAGATTAAGGGAATGACTTGATTAGTCTGTACGTACCTACATGGACAACAAGTATTTGATAATTGGCTCTTCAAAGATATAACACTATTCAATGGCCGGAAGCCAAATTCAGATGGAAAATAAGACCTAAATGAGGATAATGAACCATTGGAAGTTTACCAAGGGTCATGATTGATTCTCCATCACTGGCAATTTTTTATATAAAGCTTGGATTTAAAAAAAATATATGCTCTAGTTCAAACAAAATTGTTTTGGGAAAATCCTATGGCCTGTGTCAGACATGACATCAAACTAGATGATCATGGCCCCTTCCGGCCTTGGTATCCAGGAATCTAAATAGCGTATCCATTTTTTTTAAGATTTCCTTTTTCTTCATCAGAGAGATTTTACACCTTTTTTGTTCCCATTCTCTTGCTGGAAGACAAATCCAAGGCTGGTGACATTGCTGAATGGTGAATTAAGATTCGTTCTTCACCTCCGCTGTTCAACCTGGAATCATGTATGGGTGTCTCCCTTTCCTGCCCCACACTTGACTCCATGACACTTGTTGTGAGAGGGAGCAGAAGAAACTTCTCTGATAAATGGCTGGTATGTTTGGTGCTTGGGCACCGTTTCTAATGGCCATGTGTAGCGGGTTTCACTTCACTGGGACGCCTCCTTGTGGCTGGGTCTGGGGATCAGCTCTCATCTGGTCTGGTGCCCCTTTCCATCACTTGCTCGCCCTGCAGCTCTTCTTGCTCATCAGGACTCGGGGTGCTCTCTCTTCGTGACTCAGCCCGATGGCCAGGTAACTGTACAGTTTTCCCCTTCTGGGGTATCAAAGCCCATCAATTAGCCTTTTTCAGTCCCTGGCTTTCCCACAGTTGTGGCCTATCAGATTAATTGGACCCTTCTGAGCCACCATAACCCCTTCAGGGCTCTGGTGTAGGATGAACACCCCATCGTGCCTTGCAAAACGCCATGTCATAAAGCAGGCATATTGAGATGCTTTCTTAACTTCAGAGATGCTATTCTGAGCCACCACTGATATAATGTGTAACAACCTTGAAGGCTGGGGGAGGGGAGACTACTGTACATTGTAGTGTGAATCGCATCTGATGTGTATTGAAAAGTCTAAAGATTTTTATAAACACATTAAAAAAATTCATAGTTGGTCTGTAAACATGAGTATATAAAGGGAACAAAAACAGAGTAGAGGCCTAGTTTTCCCTCAAGGTCAGATTTATTAAGTGTAAATAAATCCCAGAAAAACTCTGTCTTGAGACTCTAAAAGCAACAGTGCTAAATCTTAAATACTTTCTGCAAGGTTAACATAATACGTGTAAATATTATGTTAAAGATTTCATGTCTTGTTTTGTACAGTAGTGAAAATTTCCTTCCAGGCTCTAGGTTTTCCACTAATTTCTTTCATATTAAATAGGAGTGGGCTGAAAAACTGCTGATCAGATCTTTTTACAAGTATTATCATAAGGCACTTTAAATGGATACAGAAAGGGGTTGGGTGGTGGCAGGGGTGGAGGGGTCCATGTGTTTTCTAAGACTGAAATGTTATGTGGGAGACTGATGTTCTTGTGGCATTAACACAAGAGTTTCAGAATGGGGCCAAAACAATAATAAATACTATAAAAAGATGTCATCCAAATTAAATACTGCATGATCAAGGGAAACTGGAGAGGTTGCAACTGAAGTTCAAAGTTTTACATGCAAGGTATCTCAAAAGTTAAGGAAATGGCTTGGGAAACATTTTTTGCTATTACTTATGTTGCGCGGACATAAAGTTCAGTGGAAATGTGTTAAGTATTTTCCTTGCATGAGCTCCCACGACTGGCTCAGGTAACAACCCTTGGAAGTAATGTACCTCTGTGGTAAACTGGGGAGCTAGTCTCAGAGCCACCCTTTCCCCTGTCCAAGGGCTTCTGAGGTCCAAAAGGCAGCAGAACTGATGCCGTACCATTGGGCAGGAGAGCAGGCTATTAAGAGCAGGGCCGGCTCCAGGCACCAGAGGAGGAAACACGTGCCTGGGGCGGCACATGCTAAGGAGCGGCATTCCATCCATTCTTGGGGCGGCACAGTCCGGGCGGCTTTTTTTTTTTTTTTTTTGCTTGGGGCGGCAAAAATGGTAGAGCCGGCCCTGATTGAGAGCCAGCACAATGGGGGGTGTCTGCTAGTAATGGTAAGCTTTACCTGAAGCCACCACCCTGAGGGCCTCTGCAGGCTACCACAAAGTATGTGAAGCCTCCTTATATTAAGGTTTCTTGACACATGGCAAAGGCTTTGGCTACTGACTGTTTATGGTAATTGTATAATTGTCTTAATTACTCTATGACAATGTGTAGTCCCTGAACAATTTTTTTGTCAAATGTATATGAATGCACTCCTACGGTTATGCAGCTGAAATCGGAAAAAGGCAATAAATACCAAAGTTATGAATCCAATAGCAGTGCTAACTTGGCTGTCTTGCACATCACACCGATGATGGAACACGGTGTATGGTAGAAATAGTACTACACTTTATCCAGAAAAACAGGCATGGAAGATACCCATGTGCAATAGGGCCTAGTTAATGGTCCTGTTAGAACCTGAACTTTAGCATTTTCTGACCATTTATTTATTTTGTGAATATACCTGCAAAATCGCACCATTATAGTAACGTGTAATTTGCATTTAATTACTCTCATCCAGAAAAAGTTGAATTAACATAGTCATCATGCATTTAATTTGATTGCTTTTTAAAAAGAGAAAAAGGGACTTACCTGTGGTTATCTGCAGTGTTGTCATAGCTGTGCTTGTCTCACCAACAGAAGTTGGTCCCATAAAAGATATTATCTCACCTACCTTGTCTATCTAATTAGCTGTGGTTTAGACATTTGCTAGCATTATGTCCCAATTCATTTTCAAAGTGCATTCCTCAGTGGAAGTGAATTGGGTGGAAGAAGGCTGTGTTCTCATCTTTGCTATTTATTGTGTTTGGCTGGAGAAAGCTTTCTATCAGTTTACATTATTATGGCAGTATCATTGCTATGCAGAAAGAGAGAAACTAGGCACTTGATCCTGATGTTGTTACTCACTTGGGAACTTTATTCAAAGGAATTGTTCTACCGAAGAGTTTATTCATATGTATTCATCAAATAATTTGGACAAATCATTTTCAGCTATCCTTTCTTTGTAGTAATTGATTGGTCAACTCACACAGTGTTGCTTTTGTTCTCTCTCTGGATGAACAAAACTTTTAAAACTAGAGGCTTAATGGATGCAAGCATTTAGAAAAAACCCTTCTGGTACATATTTTTGGACAAAATTAGTGCTATAATCTGAGAGAGTTTCACAAACATGGCATGTCTGAATAATCACAACACGACCCCACAAAATAATAGTGAACTGAATGCAGCAGTTGTATTTATAAAGGCCCTGATTCAGGACAGAACTCAAGCACATACTTGTGCAGTCCTGGAAACAGGATGGAATTAAGCATTTAATTAGGTGATTTCCTAAATCAGGGACAAAAAATATTTGTGAATCGGTTATTTGACCAGCTCCACTTTGGGATAACTTAACATTGTGAATGAACTAGACACCGTATGTTGTTCTAACAGTGTCCACATGTAAAGATTCTTTATGTGCTGCTTGAGTATCCTTTGCATCTGGTCGGAGTTTATTACTTGTCAATTTTTATAAGATTCTATGTGTTATAGGGCTGGAAGAGACCTTGAGAAGTCATGAAGTCCAACCATGTCAACTTTCGCCAAACTGATGGCTCCGTATACTGCTAACAAGCCATAGGTGGTCTCCACTTAGACAGGTGAAACATGGTTATGAGTGTAATGACTGTTGTCTCCATTGTGTATTCATCTCTACGTGCATTGGAGCATCTGTTACTTAGGGTGGTGATTTATTTTAGGAGTTAAGAAAATATGGGCTGTGTCTGGTCTGGTTAAAGTGGAAAAAGTACGTTCTCCAGCAGGGAAAGTGGAGAGCACAATGTAGAGGAGACATATTTTGATTGCCTGGCAACTTTGGTTAAACATCACAGAGATAAGCAAACTGACTCATATCTGTGTTGAACCAAGTGACACTTTACCCTTCTGTTTCCCTTCCATCCAAGCCTCTTTCCAATATAAATGGGTTTAACCTTACCCCATAAGATAGGTGAGAATAAGCTTTGCAAATAGGGAAATTAAGTGACTTGCTAGTGTCACACAGCTGAAGCAGAGCCAGGATTAGAACCCTAGTGCTCAGTCCTAAACTGTGGGCACAAGTCCCTCTCTCAGCAAAGGACCACCCACGTATTCAACCAAAGCCCACATTGACAAGCCAGTCATACCTTGCCCATTCAGAGGCATTCAACCTTCCTCTGAAATGTTCAACTCCCCTCTAAATTGTGTTTAACTTTTCAAGTGGAATTCGTGTTCCCAGAATAAACTGGATTGACAATGCTAGAGAATGTAGTCCACCACTTAGCCACATCACACACCTTAAAGGAGAACATAAAATCTGCCAGTTGCATTAGAAATCATACTCTAGGAAGTTTGTGGTTTATTCCTGGCTATACTTGATTTCAACTCTGCCTTCTTTGATGAATAGAAAATTAAGAGATGGTCTGAGCTACAGTTTAACTCCAGGCTGCAAATATCCAGCAAAGTTCAGAGGTGTGCTGCTCCAGGCATTCAGTTCAATGCATTAAAGAGAGGGGGCCAGCCCTGGAGTTCACATCTGGATTAGGATTCTTGCAGCTGAGGTTTTGGTTTGAGCCCATCTCTATCTGTTTTATTTTCACCCCCCTCCAAAAAACGGAACTGAAACTTTGCAGTGAAATATACTCTATTTATGTGTATATGTGTTACTCCTGGGGGAATTCTGCACCACTGCGCATGCACAGAATTCATGTCCGCCACAGATTTTTTTTCTCTGCAGAAAATACATTCTGCTGGTGTGACGCTGCAGTTATGCCTTTTTCCCACCAGGGACAGCTTTGGTGGCAGAACAGAACAGCCAGCAGCCGCTAGGGAGGAAGAGATGCTGCATTCCTCACAGCAACATGCTCCTGGGGTCCCGTGAGGAGGCACGGGACATGGGGGGACACAGCAGGGGACACAGGGCTTCTGGGGGGGTCACATAGACTGGGGTTCAGAAAGGCTAGTGGGGGGGAAGAGACTGGGGCAGGGACTGAATGGGAGTGGGGGTGCAGGACCACATGGGCACAGGGGAGTGGGTGCAGGGACACATGGGGATGGGGCAGATGTGCCTGACTGAATGAAAGAGGCTAGGGGTCAGCCAGGTCTGCATGTGGTAGGCTCCCCAACTCCCTAACAATCTCTCCCCCCCCCTCAAAAAAAAACTTGTTCTATACCTATCCCACCCACACGCAACAACGCTTCAGGTTCACTCCCAGGCTCCTTCCCAGCGGTTACTTCCCTCTGTCTCAGCTCCTCCGTTACCCCTGATTTCCCCCAAGCCTTTGGACTGCTGCTGAGGGTGCGGAAAATGCATTTCTGTATTGTAGTTTAAATGAATTATTACTCAAAGTTTTGTATTAATATGCCAAGTAAGGAATCTATTCGTCAAAAACATTGAATCTTTTTTATTATTGTTACAGACATACTTGCTGACAGGTATTTTGAAATAAATTACCCAAATAATTGAAACCAGCATGACTTTATTGTGTTATTTTGAAAAATAAAATATGCAGAATGTTGCAGAACTTTAAAATTTTGTACGCAGAATTCCCCCAGAAGTAACAATGTGTACACAAAGTGGATTTGCTTAATTTAGGCATAACGATTTAAAAAGAATAACAAATGGAGCCTTAAGTCTCTCTCATGTCCAGTACCTTCCACTCAAATAACCGTATGCCCTCTGCAACCAGATTCTATGCCCTGTCCATTTTGTGTATTCCAGCAGTGTTTCTTCACTGAATTAACAGCAGCTCTGAAGGGAAAAACATTTATTATTAGAGCTCTGTGTCTCATTGTTTCTAATCCTGTTTCTTCTATAGAATGGGATTACAACAGGGGGTTGCATGAAAAACTAAACATTGCTTACTTAGCTATTGTAGCCTTGTGTTATCTCCTGGTCTTTGCATAAGACAGTTCCATTATCCTATTTCTCAAATACCCCTTATTTCAAGGGGGCACATTCATTTTAGTCCCAACATTACCTACATTCCACCCAAATTTGGTGTGTCCCCCTCAGTTTTACTGTTGATAATAATTTCCATCAGAAATAAACAAGCATGAGACTGCAGTTACTAAAATAGTAACTTATCCTAAAGGAATCAATCCATACAGTATTGTGATTCCTGTAGTAATAAAATATCTTTGTCCCACATTTGGGCCTTGGGAGATGGAGAGGTATGGACCAAGTTAATTAAGATATCTTTGGCAGTGAATGCTAAACATTTAATGACATGTGCTGTACTTTCACCTCAGTGCAGACTGTGAGCGAGGAGATTTTCCTTTTGTTCTTTCCTGATTCGTTCTCATAATAGGAATCATTTAAGCCAAAGGTATCTGTTTGTGCTGTGTTTGGACAAACATCTCTCAAGATTATGGGCCAGACTCTGCTCTCAGTTGCACCCGTGCAAATCTGGAGTAATTTAACTGGTTTCACTGGAGTTACTCTGGATTTACACAGGTGTAACTGAGATCAGAATCTGGCCCACTGTTCTTCATACCCATTATTTTCAATTCCAGTGCATATTTGCATTTAATTAATAATAAAATTAGGAAATGAAACATCTGGGAAACAATGTGTCCACCCAGTAGATGTTGCTCATTGGCCCTTATTCCTCTCCCAAGATAGTTAAAACAAATATTTTGGTGCTAGTGAGATCTTGACATGTCTGTGTTTAGCCCACCAGGGCAACTCAAATCTCTTGTGTTCTCAGTGATCCATGAGGAGAGACGTTTTGAGTCACAGATTATTTGGCCTATTCCCAGTATGGAGTACAACTCAAAGTTCCTTAGCAGCATGAATTTCATAACAATGATATAACCCAACAGCAGGTCCTGTGACCTGCCAACATGGTTGTCACTCACCGGGAATTTCTGTTGTTAAACAAAATATTTGTGAGCTTGTGGGGAAATAGGAGTTGCTCCATGGACCTGTGTTTTTAAGTGGCAACAGCATCGCAATGCCTGTTCTGATCTGATTATGCATAGCACATAATACCCTGATCCTGGGAGGTGCTAGGAGCCCTTATTTCCCCTCTAACCTCAGTAGGAAGTAAGTAGTTTTACTGTTTCATGTGTGTCAGCTCCTGTTTCAGCACAGTGCTTTAAAGCTAGGCAAGACATTCTCCCTTCCCTGATACTAACTGTGTAGTGACAGATCAGACTGTAGGTGAGACCCACAGCTGGTATCAATTGGCATAGCTTCATTTTAAGTCAATAGTGTACAACTATATAGCAGCGAGGGGTAGAGTTGAGTAACCACTGTTGACAAGAGACTTTATCAGAGGCATGCTCATGCACACACCCATCTGTGCCCTTCCACTTAGGGCAGAACCCATTCTATCTGTTCCCTCCTTCATTGCCTCTCTCCCAGAGCAGAACCGCTCCACCTGCTCCCATCTCACCAGGTACAGACACTCTGCTGCCTCTACCCTCCCAATGCCTCCTCACTCCAGAACCAGCTTCCCCATGCTGAATCTCCCTCCGCCACCACCTCTGCTCCCTCCCACTGCCTACTTCCTCATGCAGAAAACTCTCATGCACTAACTTTTTTCCCCTCCCTCCCATCCTGCTGCCTTTTTGCTATCACCCTCCTTGATCATGCTTTGGAGTAGCGACCCAAGAGAAATGGCAGGAGCTCTATCACTTAGGCATTTAGAACTAGCCTGAACAAAGCACTACATGTATGTCTACAGTAGGGAGCCATTGGCATGGAGCTGGCTTAGATGATAGAAAAGTCCCACTTGCCTTCTGCATTATGAACCTCTCCTCTGACACAGCATTATCTCAGGACACTTCAACCTTGCCTTAGTACTTTTCTTCCCACTATGCTTTGGAGACCTCCCCCACATGCACGCGCGTGCACACACACACAGCTGCATGCCTCTCTACTCCTGGCTCCAAAAAACATTACCTGACACAGCTCCTTTTCTCACATACAAAGAGCAATAGAATCACAGAAATGTAGGGCTGGAAGGGACCTCAAGAGGTCATCTAGTCCAGCCGTGCACTGAGGCAGGACCAAGTAAACCTAGGCCATCCCTGACACGTGTTTGTCTCACCTGTTCTTAAAACCCTCCAATGACAAGGAATATCTTGGCAGCCTATTCCAGTGCTTTTGATACTTCTAGTTAGGTTAGATATTAAGAAAAGCTTTCCACCTTCAGTGGACATGGAGAACACTTGATCACTATCCTCTTTATAACAGCCTGCAACGTATTTGAAGATTGTCAGGTCCCCCCACCTTTAGTCTTCATTCTCAAGACTAAACATGCCCAGTGTTTTTAACCTTCCCTCTTAGGTCGAGTTTTCTAAAGCTTTTATCATTTAAATTGTTCTCTTCTAGACTCTCCAATTTGTGGAGTGTGGCAGGCAAAGTGCGACACCCGAAACTGGACACAATACTCCAGCTGAGGTCTCACCAGGGCTAAGTAGAGTAGGACAATTATATTCTGTGTCTTACATACACTTGTGCCTTTTTTTGCAACTGCATCACATTGACTCGTATTCAATTTGTGATCCACTATAACTCCCAGATCCTTTTCTGCAATACTATTGCCTAGCCCATTGTATTTATGCTTTTTCTGTTTTTCTTTCTAAGTGTAGTACTTTGCACATGTCTATACTGAATTTCATCTTGTTGATTTCAGACCAATTCTCCTGTTGGTTAAGGTGATTTTGAATTCTAATATTGTCCTCCAAATTGCTTGCAGTCCCTCCCAGTTTGATATCATTCACAAATTTTGTAACCATACTTTGCACTCCACTATTCAAGTCATTAATGAAACTATTGAATCGTACTGGAATCTGGACAGATCCCTGGGGGATCCCACTAGATATGTCCTTCCGGTATGACAATGAACCGTTCACAACTACTCTTTGAATATGAGCTTTCAAGCAGTTTTAGCACGCACTTTATAGTAATTTCATCTAGACTACATTTCCCTAGTGTTGTGTTTTTGTTTTTGTTTTTGTTTTTATGAGAATGTCAGGTCATAGTTACCTGTGCTGACTTTTTCCTTCCTGCCCTGTACTGGAAATGACAGCAATTCCCTTCTGACTCTGATGCAAAATTGACCCCATAGATGTTAGAAAGACCTTCTCAGCACATGAACTGGCTTGATCACATCCATCACAGCACATGAGAAGTAGGTCCCAAAGCTACACCTGCTTGGGGAAAATGTTGATGGAACCATATTCTGTCATAATATAGCAGGTCTCTTTGGCTGCAATTTCATTCTGTAAGGGAAAAGGGAAGAAGCTCCAGCAACATCAAAAAAGTCTCATTTTATTCCTGATGAAATGAAACACTTTGATTTTTCCCTTTGGAAGTGACTTTTTGTTTAGAACGTTTTTAAATTTTGAATTATATTATAATACATAAAATAAAATGGTCAATATAAAAAAGAGATGTTTTGACTGACCCCGAATTATTTTTTTTTAAATTTCTTTCACACAGTGAATTTTGAAGTTTTCAAGTTTCACTCTGAACTGAAATGAAAGCTAATTTCACAATCCTCTGCCAAACAGAATTTCCATTCTCAGCACAACTCTAGACTCAGCCAAATAATGCTAAGAGCATCCATGGTGGCTCTGTGCGCTGCCCCCGCCCCGGGAGCTGCCTCCACAGCTCCCATTGGCCAGGAACCATGGCCAATGGGAGTTGTGGGGGCAGCACCTGTGGGTAGAGGAGCAGCAGGGACATGTCACTGCTTCCGGGGAGCCCCTCAAGGTGAGCACTGTCCATAACCAGCACCCTGGACTCCCTCCTGCACCCCAAACCTCTGCTCTGGGCCCCCTCCCACACCCAAACTCCCTCCCTCTTAACCGGAATTTTTGACTTGCTGGCACCCCCCTATTCCTCCAATATGCTGGATAACAAAGCTTTTACTGTATATACATCTAGGAACAAAGAATGTAGGCCACGCTTACATGATGGGGGACTCTATCCTGGGAAGCAGTGATTCTGAAAAAGATTTGGGGTGATAGTGGATAATCTGAACATGAATTCCCAATGCGACACTGGCCAAAATGGCTAATTCAGTTCTTGGATACATAAACAGGGCAACCTTGAGTAGAATTAGAGGGGTTATTTTACCATATTCAGCACTGATGTGACCACTGTTGAAATATTGTGGCTAGTTCTGGTGCCCACAATTCAAGAAGGATGCTGATAAGAGGGTTTGGAGATGAGTAATGAGAATGATGAAAGGCTAGAAAATATGCCATAAAGTGATAGATTGAGCTCCTTGAGTCTATTTATCTTAACAAAAGAGAAGGTAAAGGGGTGACTTAATTGTAATCTGTACATACTTACATGGGCAACAAAAACTTGATAATGGGCTCTTCAGCAGTAAAACTTGAACCAATGGTTGGAAGCTGAAGCTAGACGACTTTAGCCTGGAAATAAGGCATACGTTTTTAACACTGAGAGTAATTAACCATTGGAACAATTTACCAAGGGTCATGGTGGATTGTCCTTACTGACAATCTTTAAATCAAGCTGGGATATCTTTCTCAAAGCTATGCTCTGGTTCAAACAGGAATTACTTTGGGAAAGTTCCAGGGCCCGTGTTATACAGGATGTCACACTAGATCAGGGGTTCTCAGTCTTCATTGCATCGTGACACCCTTTTGACAACTAAAATTACTACATGACCCCAGGAGGAGGGACCAAAGCCTGAGACCACCTGAGCCCCACCAAAATCTGAGTCCCACTGTCCTGGTGGGGAAGGCCAAAGCCTGAGCTCCATTGCCCTAGGTGGGTGGGTGTCTCCAAAGCCCAAGGAGTCCAGCCCTACGAGGGGGGAGGGGCCTAAAACCTGAGCCCAGCCACTCAGAGCTGAAGCCATTGGGCTTTGGTCCCAGGCCCCAGCATGTCTAACACCAGCTCTGGCGACCCTATTAAAATGGCATCATGACCCACTTTGAGTCCCGACTCACAGTTTGAGAACCCTGCACTAGATGATCACAATGGTCCCTTCTGGCCTTGGATTCTATTAATTTTGTTTGTTTTTGTTTAGATAATACAAAAATTCAAAGGAAGCAAAAAGTCTTTATGAAAGCCATTTTTTCATTCTCAGATTTATTTGGCCAGGTCATACTGTAGGTATACATGGGATATGTTTTCCAGACTGCAAATGGGGACAACCATAAACCATCCTCATTAACATTAATGGGAAGTGTGTCTAGTTTCCCATGTGCTGTAGCAGTAAATTAATTCCTTAATATTAACATTACTGAAATATTCCCTTGTCATCCTTATCACCAAGGCCTTATGTTAAGCACCGAAAAAGTTGAGGAAATCCTCAGAATTTCCAATTTCCTTACAAATAAGAAGAAAGCATTATTTGGCCATCCTGAGAAGTAGAGGTAATTGTGCACCAGCTCTTAAGTTAGGCGACATTACTGAGCAGTTTTAATTATAAACACGTGGATATAAATGAAGATAATTATAATTAAAACTTGCAATACTCCAGCGGGGGTTTATGTGATACAGATGATTCAGAGGGGGTCAGTATTTTAGTGTGAACACTAATTGACACATAGAGAATCTGAATCAAAATCAGATTTGTTGTATATTTTATTTCATGAATCAAGCTCTTGTTAATAACAAAAAATAAATTGTGGTATGTGAGCAGAATTTGTCCCAATCCTGTAAGGAGCCAATTACCCCCTGAGATGGGCTGATGGCCCTCTATTTTGCAAAAATGAAGAGTGCATGACACCTCCCTGGAGATGATCTGCATCATGCAGGATTGGACCCAGCAGTAGTTCTAACTAGTGGTATTCCTTTGGGAATGACAAGATGGGACTAAGAGAGAAGAATTGTCTAGATGTGCGTGGTCTCTCCTGCCCTCTCCACTTGGTTTCTGAAACTGCAACTCATCTTCTCCAGCCAGTATAGGCATCCAACCCTTAATACAGCAAAACAGGTTCGCTAACGTTGGGGAGGGGAAACGGCAAATAAACAAAAAATTGGGACAAAACCATTATTGGAAAGAGAGCAGCGAGAGTGCGGAGAACATGACAATGCACTTGGACAGATGCATAGATGCTTCTTGAAGCTGCATTCTTCTCTCAGAGCAGCCTCAGTACAATTCATGGCTGGCAAGAGGGGGTGCCATTGTGCTAAATGTGCTAGTCAGGTCTTTTTTAGCACTTACACGAATATTTTCGGTTTAACCTACCAGATTTCATAGAGTCCAATAGAATGTATGAGCTATAAAAACTTTAGCAATTCTTAAACCAGCTCACTTTATACTGCAGCTCTGAAAACACAGGCAGGAGGGTGTACATACAATTTCCCCCCTCTCTCTTCCCACTCTTCCTCCATATACAGACACTCCACATACATGATGGTGTTATCCAGTGGGAAATGAATTTATTATAACAATCTTTGCTGGCTTCACTTGTGTTTTGCCATTAATCTATCTACTCCAGGACTGATCATCTAACCTCTCAAGTGACTTTGGATACCTGTCATTGAATAAACAAACTGCCACATAAATGTCTCCCTTGCAAATCCACTCTGCCTCAAGGTCCAATAAAGGCAAAACTAAGTCCCAAGACATAGACTGCTTTTGTTTATACATAAAAATGCCACACCTTTACATTCGGATAGCCTACGCCCTTTACTGTTACAAAAAGGAACAATCTCAGATTTCCCTTGAGATTCAGCACTAACTTCTAGCCATGCTAGTGTAAGCAGGGTCTGAATGAATGCTTTCCTGACAGCTAGTCGGGAAGGGGAGAAATGTTGGGTGTGTTTATGTAAATACAGTTTGCTCTTTCTTTGCTTAGATACTCAGCAGATAGAGTGGTGTCAAAGTGATCAATTTTGGCTGGTGTTGGGTACAAATCACTTTAGTGCTGAATGCCGGGGTAGTGAAATGCTGTTACCAAAATGTTGTAATTATTGTAGGAACAGAGGAAAGCAGGACTGTGCTTAACCTGTCCCAAATGAGGGGGGTCACCTTCAGCTGAAAGGACCTCGTTAAGCCAGGGGCTTGAATGCCAGAGCCCTGTGAAAGTAAGGGGGGGGGAACATATGTTCTAGCCAGGAGATGTTTGGACTCTCCCTAGGAGTCCCTGGATTGGTTTGACCTGTTCCTCCTCAAAGAAGAGCTAAATAGGCTTCATTAGGAGCCTCTTTTGTTATTTTAAAGCTTGATCACTGAGAGCTGAAATCACTTGAGATGGGGCAGTGTCTCTGCCCAGCCTGCAAAGAGCTGAAAATTACTAAGAGACTGATGTGCAGAGGTCACAGCAGAGAGGTGGGCGGCAGCAGAAGGTGACTGACAATTGGCTGGTGAACGAGTGGCCAGCAGGGCAGCTGATGGAGAGGCTCAGCAGGTAGCCAGCAGGGTGGCTGGCAGAGAGGGGCAGCGGACGAGTACCCGAGCAGCGGAGCGAGTAAGATGCCTTCCTACCTTGATCCAGGGTGGGAGGTGATCTCTGCACATGCACCTTTGAACGCTGAATATGCACTGACCAAGGACAGCAACTATGACTGGGGTGCAGAGAAGGGTCAGGCACGCTAAAGGGACTTTTGGGTTGCTGGACTTAAGAACCTGAGGGGAAAACGACACTGTCCACCCCCAAGTAAGTTGGGTCTTTTGCTCATAGTTTATGTTTATGAACCCTGTTTGTGGTGTTTTCCCAAATTTATGCCAAGTTACTTCCCTCCTTTTATTAAAAGTTTCTTTTCTACACTCAGACTCTGTGCTGGCGAGTGGGGAAGTATTGCCTCTCAGAGGTGCTCAGGAGTGGTGTGTAATTTTCCCAGGTTACTGGCTGGGGGCTTGAGCCGGTTCTATGTTGTATCAATTGAAAGGAACCCCAAGATATTGAACCCGGTCCTATTTGCTACTGGCTTCCCCTGGCAGAAGGGTTACACTAGCTCTGATATTATCAGAATTTAACATTGTAATATTTTAATGTTCAGAAAAAGCAATTTCCCCGTCCCTCTTCCCCTGCCCCCAGGATCTGTGCTGTTAGACTTAGGGCTATTAAGGCACCTTGATTTATAAGCAGAGGGATATGAAAAATAGTCCTAATTTTTAAAAAATCCTAAAATATTTTTTCTGTAACATATCATGCATATACAGAATGCATGATGAAGTGTTATTACATTTTATTGGCACACTTTTGGGATAACCTGCATTGCTTATTCATGACATTACCACTTGTGAGTCACGTGCCTACTCCAAACTTGCTGATAAAAACCTCTATGCCACCCAGTACATATTCCATGTACATGATTAATACATGCATGGGTTTAACATTTGCTTTGTGCAGCATAAAACATTTAGCGTGTAAAAACACTAATGCCTAGTGAATCGTTGTAAAACATACGGATGCTTTAATAGTATTTTTGAAAACAGAGACAAATGGATATTTGTTCTAAACTACGATATACAGACAAGGTACAGAATCCCTGGATGTTGCCACCTTGGATCTCATTTAAAAAACTACAGCTCCTTTGAAAATTCTCATATAATGAAATGTTTAAGCTGTAAAATCTTCAGGACAAGGACTTGTTTTGTTTTTAGCCTTCTACAAGGCTGAGCACAGGCTTAGCTCTAAAGAAATACTTATCTTTAAAAAGCTACGCTGAATGGGTAAATCTATGCTGAAACGAGGAAGGCTCATCCCGTGGTTAGAGCCTGCACCTTAGAAGGCCCAGGTTCAATTCCCTGCTCTGCCACAGATTTCCTTTGAGCAAATCATTTAGTCTCTCTGTCAAATTGGGATAATAACTAGTGGACAGGGATATTGTGAGGTGAAGATTGTGAAACACTCAGACACTATGTTAAGTGGGCCTCATAGTCCTAAGATAGGACTCTAGTTTTCATACTGGAGGTTATTTCTGAGGAGACATCTGTGTTGAAGAAATGAAGATTTATGCCATGCCCAATATTCCTGATACAAAAAGAGAACCTATTTATGCTGGTGTCATTGGTGTTAGTGAAGTTCTAGAGTAGAATCACATGAAAGACACCCACGTTGTGTCAATAAAATGCAATGTGAAAATGGAAAATATGGTTATGCCAAGTCTCGCTCTCTTTTCGATCCTGCACCATTGATGTCAGTGGAAGTAAATGCCTAATTAAGTTGTTCCATGAAGAGAAAAATAAGAAGGGTTTCCTTTTAGAAGACTGCAGTAGTGTATATTTGTCGGGTGGAATTCTCAATAGTCTGCAATGTTGGCCAACTGCCCAGTGCGAAAACTCCCATTCTTTTCAATGGGAGCAAAAGGAAGCCACAGCTAACCACTTTTGAGAATCCCATCTGCATTTTTAAGACTAAAAGTTTCTGCCCAGTCTTCAGAATCCCCTGGGACAGCTTCCTGTGCCTGGGGCAAATGACGATCCGTCATCCGCAGGTGCAACAAACCATGTGGTGTAGGACATGTGAGGGAAGCCCATCTGTGTCTGGGGCTGTACCTGCTGCATGCTAGGAACACATCTTTCCCATATCCTTTTGTAGCATGGATAAGGGAAAGAGCTGGGAGGCTTTTGATAGGAATTAGTACGGGAAGTAGAAGTGGGTGGCAACGTAGGCAGCAGTGACCATGAGATGGTTGAGTTCAGGATCCTGACAAAAGGAAGAAAGGAGGGTAGCAAAATAGGGACCCTGGACTTCAGAAAAGCAGACTTAGACTCCCTTAGGGAACTAATGGGCAGGATCCCCTTGGAAGCTAATATGAGGGGGCAAGGAGTCCAGGAGAGCTGACTGTATTTTAAAGAAGCCTTATCGAGGGTGCAGGAACAAACCATCCTGAAGTGCAGAAAGAATAGCAAATATGGCAGGCGACCAGCTTGGCTTAACAGTGGAATCTTCAGTGAGCTTAAACTCAAAAAGGAAGCTTACAAGAAATGGAAATTTGGACAAATGACTAGGGAGAAGTATAAAAATATTACTAGAGCATGCAGGGGTATAATCAGGAAGGCCAAGGCACAATTGGAGTTGCAGCTAGCAAGGGCTATGAAGGGTAACAAGAAGGGTTTCTACAGGTATGTTAGCAACAAGAAGGTGGTCAGGGAAAGTGTGGGACCCTTACTGAATGGGAGAGGCAACATAGTGACAGATGATGTGGAAAAAGCTGAAATACTCAATGCTTTTTTTGCCTCAGTCTTCACAGACAAGGGCAGCTCCCAGACTGCTGCACTGGCCAACACAGTATTGGGAGGAGGTGAGCAGCCCTCAGTGATGAAAGAACAGGTTAAGAACTATTTAGAAAAGCTGGATGTGCACATGTCAGTGGGTCCAGATCTAATGCATCCAAGGGTGCTGAGGGAGTTGGCTGATGTGATTGCAGAGCCACTGGCCATTAGCTTTGAAAATTCATGGCGATCTGGGGAGGTCCCAGACAATTGGAAAAAGGCAAATATAGTGCCCATATTTTAAAAAGGGAAGAAAGAGAACCTGGGGAACTACAGACTGATCAGCCTCACTTCAGTCCCTGGCAAAATCATGGAGCAGGTCCTCAAGGAATCCATTTTGAAGCACTTGGAGGAGAGGAAGGTGATCAGGAACTGTCAACATGGTTTCACCAAGGGCAAGTCATGCCTGACCAACCTGATTGCCTTCTATGATGAGATAACTGGCTCTGTGGATATGGGGAAAGCGGTGGATGTGATATATCTTGACTTTAGCAAAGCTTTTGATACGGTCTCCCACAGTGTTCTTGCCAGCAAGTTAAAGTATAGATTGGAGGAATGGACTATAAGGTGGATAGAAAGCTGGCTAGATTGTTGGGCTCAATGGATAGTGATCAACGGCTCGATGTCTAGTTGGCAGCCGGTATCAAGTGGAGTGCCCCAGGGGTCGGTCCTGGGGCCAGTTTTGTTCAACATCTTTACCAATGATCTGGATGATGGGATTAATTGCACTCTCAGCAAGTTCACAGATGACACTAAGCTGTGGGGAGAGAGAGGTATGCTGGGGGGGTAGGTCTAGGGTCCAGAGTGACCTAGACAAATTAGAGGATTGGTCCAAAAGAAATCTTATGAGGTTCAACAAGGACAAGTGCAGAGTCCTGCACTTAGGAAGGAAGAATCCCATGCAGTGCTACAGGCTGGGGAACAACTGGCTAAGCAGCAGTTCTGCAGAAAAGGACCTGGTGATTACAGTGGACGAGAAGCTGGATATGAGTCAGCAGTGTGCCCTTGTAGCCAAGAAGGCTAATGGCATATTGGTCTATATTAGTAGGAGCATTGCCAGCATATCAAGGGAAGTGATTATTTACCTCTATTCGGCACTGCTGAGGCCACACCTGCAGTATTGAGTCCAGTTTTGGTCCCCAACTACAGAAGGGATATGGACAAATTGGAGAGAGTCCAGGGGAGGGCAACAGAAATGATTAGGGGGCTGAGGCACACGACTTACGAGGAGAGGCTGAGGGAACTGGGGTTATTTAGTCTGCAGAAGAGAAGAGTGAGGGGGGATTTGATAGCAGCCTTCAACTACCTGAAGGCGGGGTCCAAAGAGGCTGTTCTCAGTGGTGGCAGATAACAGAACAAGAAACAATAGTCTCAAGTTGCAGTGTTGGAGGTTTAGGTTGGCTATTAGGAAACACTATTTCATTAGGAGGGTAGTGAAGCACTGGAATGGGTTACCTAGGAAGGTGGTGGAATCTCCATCCTTAGATGTTTTTAAGGCCTGGCTTGACAAAGCTCTGGCTGGGATGATTTAGTTGGTGTTGGTCCTGCTTTGAGCAGGGGGTTGGACTAGATGACCTCCTGAGGTCTCTTCCAACCCTGATATTCTATGATTAAGCCGAGCGGCTGGTCATTGCAGTGCTGGTGATGTAGCTGCAGGAATGCAGCAACAGCAGCAGCAGCCACCCTGCTGCTCTGATACTACTCCACTGCCCCTGCCAAGAACTTCCTGTACCAAGCCCAGCTACTAGACTTGGGGGAGGGGGCAGTGGGGTCTGAGGAAGAGGAAATTCATATGATCATAATGGAATTTTTAGCATCGGCTATTTCTTTGTACCAGAGGATACTTACCTAGCCAGAGCCTTAAATGTTAGATGGTCTCTAGCATTGGGAAAAAAACAGCTGTTTCTAATCGAGATGTGATTTGCGTGATTCAGACATGATTTGTGTGAATTATGTGCCTGATTCTATTCTCTCACCAGTGCAGCTCTGTTAATGGCAATGGAATGACTCCCGATTCACATTAGCACAGCAGGGATGGAAACATACATACAGATAGATTTCTTTGAATTTCTGGAATTTTTCATAGGATTCTTCACACACACAAATATTTTGCATGTTAGCGATACTTGCATATACAGTTTCACTCTAGTTTTGCTGTGCCCTTCGTCCTTTTACATCTTCAAAGTGCCGTACAAACATTGGGCTTAATTTATGCCCACTGACCCCAGGGGATGCAAATGACAAGCTGTCTGTGCCAGCAGGGGCCTAGAAATCCTATGCGCCAGCAACACGGATTCATACCAGGCAAGGACAGGTGCTGTTTGCACAACTGGTCTCCACTGGGGAGTGCAACTCAATAGGAATCCCCAGTGGCCAAGATTGCCCAGGGGATAAACAGGACAACCTGTTCCCTGGCTGTCTTGGTCTCACCCTTCCATGGCCAGTTCTGCCTATCTCTTCTTGAGGGCCTTGAAACTGCCAGTTGTCATCTCTGGACAAATTTCCAGCCACTGAGTACGTGCTGAAAAAATTTGGGATATCTGCACTGGTGAATCAAGCCCTTTGACTAAATCCTCACACTCCTCTTAAAAGTAGCATAGAAATTGCCATACTAGATCAGACTCAGGGTGTTCCCCAGTATCCAGGGCCGGCTCCAGGTTTTCTGCCGCCCCAAGTGGCGGGAAAAAAAAAAGCCAATCGGCGGCACTTCGGTGGCAGCTCAATCGCGCCACTCCATTCTTCGGCAGTAGTTCAGTGGCAGGTCCTTCACTCCCTGTCTTCCAGTTCGGCGGCAGCTCAAAGAGGAAGACAGGGACTGAGGGACCCGCTGCCAAATTCCCCCCAAAGACCCGGACGTGCCGCCCCTTTGTATTGGCCACCCCAAGCACCTGCTTCCTTAGCTGGTGCCTGGAGCCGGCCTTGCCAGTATCCTCCCTGTCAGTGACAGTGGCAAGCATTAGCTGCTTCCGAAGAAGGTGTAAGACAGCCCCTGCAAGGCAATAAGTCTCCTCCTAGCCCCCAGGAGTTAGAAGTTGACTGAAGTCCTGAAGCATGAGGATTTAATCCCTTCCAAAACTTTGTTATTTTTAGTATTTACTGTTATAACTGCATATTCTTTATTATCCTTATTAGTGTCTGTTCACGTGCTGGTTGAAAGTTGGGATTTCCATTCCATGAGAAATTCTGACATCTCAAAATTTGTTTTCTTTCCAGGTCAGGACAAAGCCAATACATTTCCCATGATTCAAAAATTCAGTCAGTAAATAAATCATTGTTTTGGCTCAATCAAAATGTTCCATTTAAATACAACCAAAATGCTTTTTTCTGATTTTTTTCCTTTTATAATTTATAACATAGAATAAAATTTTCAGAATGAAAAATTGTTTTGACCCTTATCAAAAAATTAACACATTCCCACAGAAAGTTTTTATTGCAAGGAAACGGTTTCCTGACAGAAACATGTTGAGGTGGAAAATTTTTGACCAATTCTAGTCCATTCCTTCTTTGAATCCTCTCAATTCTTGGCCTCAATGGGTATGTCTATACCACAATTGGACGCCCTCAGCTGGCCCGTACCAGCTGACTCAGGCTCAGGCTAAGGGGCTGTTTAACTCCAATGTAGATGTTCAGGCTCGGGCTGTAGCCCAGGCTCTGGGACTCTCTCACTTCACATGGTCCTAGACCTCAGGCTGTAGCCAGAGCCTAACCGTCTATACAGCATTTAAACAGCCCCTTTGCCCAAGCCCAAGTCAGCTGGCACAGGGTGTCTAATTGCAGTGCAGACATACCCAGTGACATCCAGTGATCATGAGTTCCGCAGTCGAAGTAGGGATTCTTACCATTAAGTATTGATAGGTTGCTTTGCAGAGTAGCCATGGTAGAGCCAGTACACTGCCATGGAGATTTCACTCCTCTCTGACTCGATAGCTGCAGCACAGTAAATCTTTTATGCAGCCATAATGGGTGGCAAGTATTTTTACAGATCAGAAAACTGAGACACAGCTGGTTATGGCCAATATGATCTCACTTGGGTGCCCCTACTAAATTTGTGCCTCTACATTGGAAAATTAGGCCTCAAATCCCATGCTTAGTCCACTATGTCATGCTGACCCTATGAACCAGAAGATCATGAAAGCCTCCAAAACAATATTTTTGCAATGCTCTTGCTATACAAAATGACATGTAATTAATGGACATTTTCCAGAAATGGGTTTTACCTGTCTGCCCAAGACTACCACCATGATGATCACAGATAAGTGCTGCTGCTGGCGAAACTTTTGCTGAATAAGAGATGTAAAAGTAGAGCACGTAGGAATGAAAAAAATAGACCTATGAACCTTCTGCCCCAAAATGTTGTCAGGCTTACCTAGAGGCTGCTGGTGCTCTGAGATCACTGTCTATCATGCTTACCAATATGCCTCTTTGTTTCCTTGTACTCCCCTATCTATTGTATCTTGTCTTATACTTGAATGGTTAGCTCATTGGGCAGGGGCCATCTTTTTGTTCGGTATTTTACACCACCTATTCCTGGGGGCATAACGAGTGCTTCTAGGTGCTACAGTAAGACAAATAAATAATAATATGGCTAGCACAGCTATGATCTGAGTAAGGAAAACAGTTACTAAACTTTTCAAATGTAAAGCACTGGGTGCAAATATTCCATGAAGGGCTAAACTTGCCTAGAAGCACCTATCGCACAGACACTATTTAAGGTAAATAATGAAAGAAAGCTCAGAAGGTTCTGGGTCATATTCTCTAGTATACTGTGCGACGTTTGTGCTGTTCAGGCAGCACAAAGGGAATGGAAACTGACTGCACGTCCCCTGATTTGCATTCCCCAGTGGGCGTATAGCAGAGATAGCTGTCTCCTACGCCAGTGGTTCTCAACCAGGGGTACATGTACTCCTGGGGGTACTCAGAGGGCTTCCAGGGGGTACATCAACTCATCTAGATATTTGCCTAGTTTTACAACAGGCTACATAAAAAGTACTAGCGAACTTAGCACAAACTAAAATTTCATACAGACAATGACTTGTTTCTACTGCTCTATATACTATACACTGAAATGTAAGTACAATATTTATATTCCAATTGATTTATTTTATAATTATATGGTAAAAATGAGAAAGCGAGCAATTTTCAGTAACAGTGGGCTGTGACACTTTTGTATTTTTATGTCTGATTTTGTAAGCAAGTAGTTTTTAAGTGAGGTGAAACTTGGGGGTACGCAAGACATATCAGACTCCTGAAAGGGGTACAGTAGTCTGGAAAGGTTGAGAGCCTATCCCAGAGCCCACAACCCCAGCAGGAGCCCTCACCCCCTTTCACGCCCCAGCCCAGTGAAAATGAGCGAGTGAGCAAGGGTGGGGGAGACCAAGGGAGGGAGGGAGGGAGGGGGGATGAAGTGAGCAGGGCCTTGGAGAAGGGGCAGGGAGGGGTGGGGCCTCAGGGCAGAAGCGAGGCAAGGTTGTTTGGTTTTCTGCAATCAGAAAGCTTGCAACCCTAATTAACCACTCAACATTTCACAATTTCTTGTTAAACGGTAGAATGTCTTACTTATACAGTTAGGGTTTGATTCTGCACCCACTGAAGTCAATGGCAAAGGTCCTAATGACTTTATGGTGCAGAATCAGGCCCCGCCTGTATGCAAAAATTGCTCCTCTAGTTTCCCTCTCTCTATTAGAGACACAATTCCACTATAGGTACACATGGAAGATATAATATACTACTAAATCACATCAGAGGCTATAATCCACATTATATATTTCCCTGAAATGCCTTTGAGGTAGGGTTACATCTGACTATCCATTGTATACCCAACCCAACTGAACAAAGGTGAAATATTTTATTTGGCACAGTGCAATCAGAATGCAATTCAGAAGCCGTCGCTCCATTCAGCTTCCTGACCTGCACCAAGTTCATTCCCTCTCCTTGGCTGTGAAAGACAGACAATTGTCCACTCCATTCTAATGGGAGACTTGCTAAGTATAAAAGAGATGCCTCCACTAGGTTTTCTTAACTACTATAGATTTAGTGGCATCTATCAGCATCAGGCAATGGGGTTACGTTCTATGTTTGTGAATAGATTCTCAGGCACAGCACATAAGCATTGCGTATGGTCCTTTCAAAGTCAAAAAGGGAGTTTTCCCCATGCCATTATCAATTTCGTCATAATAATCTAACTGGTGTGAATCCTACCCCGATCTCAGTCTGCTAGTCCCGAGCAGATGATTCTGCTAAACTTCAGTTTTATCTCTTTTCTAGCAAGTGTGTGAATCTTTCCTTTGTGACAAACACCTAAGAGCTCAACTCCTTCAAATACCAAATGTTTGATGGGCCAGTTGAGTTGTCTTAATGATTATTGTCACTTATTCTGGCGTATGTCCAAATCTGACGACATTTCAATTTAAAACGTGTTTTTGGGAGTGGGGGAGGAGAATGTTCTTATTTTTATTATAATATTTTCTGTTTAATGATTTGATGAATCATGTACGCTTGTCCTTCGCTGATTTTCTTAAAGTGAGCTATAAAGTACAGCAGGCGAATAACATTTTTATTACTAAAAGTTTAACAAAGAAAGTCTGTTTCTGGGAGCCTGTCCTGAGCTCTGCATATAAAAATAAAGAAAAAGATACCAGCTAGGAAATAGCAAATGAAATTGATGGCTAACAAAGGTTCAATTGCTTCACTTAAAAGTCTTACTGCTGTAATTGAATATTTGTACTGAAATCTGAGGAGTTTTCAAATGAAAACAACAATAACATATTATGCCAGCTGGAGGTGTGTTAGACAACTGAAAAAACTGAAACAAGAGGTTTTTAAAATAAATAAAGGAAAAGGCAAAATCCGAGCTTGATCAGTGAACTGTTTTCGATATCATTTGATATAGGGAAATCAACATAGATCTTTTTGAATGTGATTCTAATTACTATTTGGAAGGTGTACGTTTCCTTTTCTTGATTCAGTCATGAACAAATGTAACTTGCTGGTAGTCCATACATTAGTACAGCCTCTTTCGCACCTTAAAGGGTCATAACAGTTGCTAGAGCTTCTGTAGCGCAGGTCCGCTTTGTCCATATTGCCTGGCTCTACTGTCTCATGCCCATCTGTTTTCAATTATCTTCTACTCTGAAACTCTTCAGGCAACAGTTTCAAAAAGATGCTCCTCATCTTTCATTCACAAAATCTGCATCTGGGAAGATGCTGAGAAAGCAAACAATAGGGTATTGTTACTGTGGGTCAGCTCTTTCTCTTGCTGACATCTGTGGAGCCTCAGTGAAGTCAGTGGAGTCACATGGGCTTAACATGGGCTTTTTGTGTGCCATTAACTCCTTTTCCCTGCACAGCTTAAGTTCATGTTTGCCAAACTCTACGGGCCTGCTTCATCAAACCATTATTTCCATGTTTGTTGGAGAGCAAGGGTTTGCAGGATTGGGCCACAGACCTTCATTTTTAAATTGTTTCTTTTCCTCCCTCTTTTATGATTATTTCTTATGTGCCAGCTGTGTACTCAGCACAGAACAGGGCTAACACTAAGATGGTCCTTGCCCCAGAGAGCTTATAGCCTAACAAGATAGATGCAGAGAAGATAGGGAGGCTTTTCATTGACTTCAATGAGCGGTGGATCTGCCCTAGGATACACTTGGAAGCCCAGATAAGGGACTCCATTTTGTAAGTCCTCTCACTCTCCGTCTTTGCTCCAGGCTTGCTAGATGGTCAGTCTGTTAAAGTCTCACTTCCTTGTTAGGAGGTATATAATATGCTTCTTTCTTGTTCTCTTGTGAAACTCAATGTTCCCAACATAGTGGTGCCATTTGACGTTACATATCCCTCCGAAACACCTGCTATCAAATGCATCAAATCTTTTCTTGTCAGCTTGCGTAATGCCCCAGGTCTTTGCAGCATCGAGCAAAACTGATACCACACAGCTGTTGCAGAGTCTTATTTTTTGTTTTGCGGACATGTTGCTACCCCATACTTTTGCCCTTGAATTTGTTTACATTGATCTTCACCTTGTATCAATCACGCTTAAAATGATACCAAATAAAATCCCCCAAAACTGGTCCAAAGCACCAGTAATGGAAATAATACAGCCTACAAAACATTAGCACTCCTAGGGGCCTGGTATTAGAGAGAGAGGGAGCAGAAAACCAAACAAGCATTTTACTTGATAAGCCAGAAAGGCATTATTGTGCCAAAAACATACTTGCCAATTCCTAATGAAGATTTCAATTTTAGTTGCTTTCTGAATAATCATGTACATTTAGAAATATTCATTGAGAAGCTGATAGCTTTTTTATCTTGTTCAGATTCGACTCATAGTCATCAAACTAGTTTTCTGTGGCCAATCAGAAAAGCCAAAAAGTAGTCAGAGGACAATATTTTTTTACATCCATCATGAAGGATCAATTTTTTTTAGAAGAGCAAGTTCAGTATTTTAGAAAAAAAATTCATAAGATCTTGTGTCAAAATTTAAAAGGAAAAAAAATCAGAAACTAAAAGCATAAGACATGTATATACCTGCATTCCTTTGTCCGGATGTTGCTGATTGTTGTATTCATTTATTCATGTCCATTGCAGTGTTTGTATTTTTCTTGAAAAATATAAACAATTTAAAAGAAAACTGACTGGCTGAGAATGATGCTTGCAATATTCAAATTAATCTTTCCATGATTGATTATTGTTATTATTTATTATTTATTATATTATTGTATGTTTGCTTCTGTGTGTACTTTTTTAATAACTGTAACATTGAACATACAATGTAAAGAAAAAAGTTACAGGAATTAGTGTCTCATTTACAGTAAAACTTAAGTTTAAGAAAAGAGTGTGATGTACAACTTATATACACGTGGGTGTGCATGTACTAGATAAAAGTGGTCTATTAAGCAATACAAACTTTACACATTAGCAATATGAGCATTTTATGGCATTGCATATATTCATAATATTATTTAAAATAAAGATAATCTATCCTGGACTCTTTTTAGTTGATTACTTGGGAAGACCATTTTGTCAACTCTAAGGCTCTGATCCTCCAACAACTTATTTACGTACCTAACTTTCAGTATGTGAGTGATCTTAACAAGTTCAATAGGAGTACTCACGTATTTATGTCGAACATGGGTATCATATGTTAGCTCTGTTAGGGATGATCAGGATTTTCAGTTTGCAGTCTCACTATTTTGGCAATTAACATGGGTTTTGATAAACATTTCTGGTGCGGTAGAATAAATTCTGTCTTCACAGATACCTAAGGGGAATATACCAGTACTCAGTATCAGATTGGTTCTATTAATTTTGTCCATTGATCTTTTAACTTTTTTTTTTATCAAAAGTTGTCCTTATGATAATTTTGAAATTTCAGCGATATTTTTATAATCATGGTAAATAAAGATAGCACTTGACAGAAAAGCATGTCTATTATTACTGCAACAGATAATTCTTTAAAAATTGCCCAGTGAATGCTGTCTTTGCAATGCCTGTTACAGATGCTCCATTTATTATCATCCCATTAATATACATTTTAAAGTCAATGTTCTGTCCCTAAAAACACATTTAAAAAGTTATAGATCCCACCGGGAGCCATTAAGAGCAAACTGGATCTTGAACTGGATTCTGATGCAATCATGAAAATATTTAGTCATGCAAATAATTCATATTCACAGGAATAGAAACCCAGTATTTTAAAGTTCATTCTTAGATGTGCGCCTGAGGCAGGAGAAGAGAAGTCAAATCATAACTTTTTTGAAGTGAAATCGTGGCCCCACTGAAATCAATAGTAGTTTTGTCATTGACTTCAGCAGGGTCAGGATTTTACTCTTGGGTTCTGTTCCCAGTTTGTGATGTCAAAGATTGCTCTTGTGAATACAGATGGTTGAGTTTTCCATCAGAAAAGACCATTTCAACTAAACCAAATTTTTTCTCAAAATGTTTGATGAAATTTCATTTTGGAACAAAAAATGGAAAAAACAGTTTCCCAAAATAAGAATTGAAAGTTTGAGTATTTCATTCTGAAATTACTTTTATTTCTACTTTATTTTATACAAAATGGTCAAAAATTAAATGGACCATTCTGAGTGACCCAAAATGAATTGTTTCTTCTCGCAACCATGAAAATTTTGGATTTTCATACCTATGTGGGGTGAGACATTTTTTTCAAAATCTCAAATTTCCACAGAATGGGTCAGATGCAATAGCATTAAAGCAAAAACAAAACAAACACATAATCCAAGAGTAATTTAAAAATATGTTATGTTAATACTGATAGAAAATTAGATTTTTATGAGTACATTTCTTTCCCATCATTTATTTTCCTTCCCTCTTCTTCCCCTCTCTCCCAAATTCTATCTGGTAATGAAAAGTGCAAAAGTATGCAGTTTTAAAATGGATATCATTCTTCTAAACAGTTGTTAGAATGGCTGTTTTATTCTATCATACTTTATAGTAATCCTGACAGTCCAAAACTTTAATTCCTCTTCCTAAGCATATTATTGAGAACAGAATCAAACCCCAGAATTGCAACTGCCTTAACACTAAAATATGAAAGATACAGTGGTCCAGATATTGATTTCAATGGATTACTCCCCTGAGAAAGGACTGCAGGACCTAGCCCAGATCCTGTATACACACACACACACACAAAAACTATGCTTAATATTTTTAAAAAGAAATATTCATTTTTCAGCTGTATTATGTGATATGAATATTCTTTAGCAGCATGAAATCCTGTGTCGATTAGATATTTGAAGTCTGCTTAAATGGGATTTATTCTGAACCCTACAGTAGCACAGTAATGAGACAGAACATTTTAAAAGCTTTAAAACGTGGTGTGGATATTATACAGAATGTGCAATTTTTATAGCAACAATGACCTCAGATGTAGGTGCTTATTGACTGTCTTTTCTGCCAAAACCATGTCAAGTGAACCAAAAAGAGCCCAGCTGACAGTGAACATACGTTTGTCTGAGATCATTATTTCTGGGCAGTGAGGCAACAAAGTCTTGTCAGTGAAGTTACCTGGGCTATATAGTACAAGCATAAAGTGCAGTAAAACATAAATTATTTAACTAGCACCGTTAGTAAATCGCAATGTGATCTTGCTTTGCTTTAAATGAAACCTCGTTTTCAAATGCATTTAAATGTGGCCAGAAGGTCTGATTGCTGTTGAAAACTACTGCAACTGGCTTCGAATGAGAAGAGTTAGATAGGGGCAGCACCAGAAACGTTGTGCAATACAGATGAAGGGAATACATTATACTGGAATATTATTTGTGTTATAGTAGCACCTAGAGCCCCCAAGCAAGATTTAGGGTCTCATTGTAGCACATGGTGACAGGCAGTCCCTGCCCTCAAGAGCCCTCATTTAAACAAAGAGGGAGGGGAGACAGAGAAATGAAGTGTCTTGCCCCAGATCACTGGCAGGGTTGTGAATAGAACCCAGATCTCCTGACTTGACTCGCATGCTCTGCCCACTGGACCATGCTACTGTGTTTGGTGACGAGATCCGAAAAACTAAATACCTGCGTATGTAGAAGTGACTTTAAGAACCATTTTATCAATGAGCAGAAGGGGCTGGGCAGGAAGAATTGTGGCTCAAGGAACTCGATTCTGTGTCATGTTGATCACCCACCAAAGTTCAGTACTTTTCAGAAGGGATTCAGCACTGCTCAGGATCAAAACCTTGTGTCCATTTCAAATCCTTTGGCATGAGATAACATTAAGTCTATGGATATGTCTGCACAGCAAACAGACGGTGTGACTGCAGCATGTTTTGGCCTACCCACGCTAGCTTTGATCTGTCTAGATTAACCCCAGCGCAAGTAACAACAGCAGTCTAGTGAGGTGGCATGGGTGAGGTGCTCAGATATGCACCCCGGGTCCTGGGCAGGGTTCGGTTCAGGAGACTAGCCTATGCGGCTATCCCTGCTGCCATGCTACGCTGCTCCTGTTACTCAAGCTAGCTTGGATGTAGCTAGATCAAAGCGACCTTGGGTATGTACACATATGCTGCACTCACGCCTCCTGACTGCGCTGTAGACGTACTCTGACAAACATGTTTTGGCAAGAAATAAAACACCATTTGCACAAGGGATATGACAGACATCTCCATGGGCAGCCCACAACAAGGGCAGTGTCTAGGGCCGGCAATGCAATCAGTGATGCTCCCTTGGGATTGGGTTTGACCAGTAAAGCTGGCTAGTTGAATCACTGCCTGTCTCTCCATGTGATCTCATGGCAACTATCTTCAGTGGAGGCCCTGCAGCCAACAGCGCCTGGTTCGACAGCTGCCAGCAGGAAATTTTCTGGGAGGGGTCCTTGGCTCTGAACTCATCCCCCCACCTTAGTTTCAAGCAGTCCAGATTTGTTGCTCTTTAGGTTTTGCTGAAAGACCTATCTATTTCCTAGGCCTTTCTGGGAGGAGTAGGTTGAGGGAAATGGGGGTAGTCAGCAGTGGCTAATATGCCTATGAGGGGTTAGAGCAGTGGTGGGCAACCTGCGGCCCATGGACTGCATGTGGGCTGCGAGACATTTTGCTGAAGTTGACTCTCTGCAGGCTCGCCCCTCCCCCCCCCCTCCGCTGCTCCCACTGGCTGCGGTTCGCCGTTCCTGACCAATGGGAGCTGCGGGAAGCAACAGCCAGCACGTCCCTGAGGCCCGCCGCTTCCCGCATCTCCCATTGGCTGAGAACGGCGAACCGCGGCCACTGGGAGCTGCGGGGGGGCCGTACCTGCGGATGGTCAACATCAACAAAATGTCTCGCGGCCCACCAGCAGATTACCAGCAGGTTGCCCACCACTGGGTTAGAGGGTTATTTGTGATATCGGTGCAGTCCCATGTGAAATGGCTTTGGGCAGTAATGTCATTTATCTTAAGGATAGTTATCCTTTGGTGCTATCTTTAACAGATGCTTAGTGCTTGCATTAGGACTCTTAATAAGTCTAAATAAAATAAAATTCGTAAATATGCCACTGCTATAAAGATTCTGATCTTAACTTCATTTCTTCCTGTCTCAATAGGATCAGAGCCAGGATTCAGATAGGCTTTAGCAACAAAAGGAAAAGAATCCCCCCCCCCCCCCCCCGACCCGTGTTTTGCAATCTGGTATAACTAATATAGCACTAGGAGTGATATCCCTTTTGTGGAATTTGTACATGGGGTCCCAGAGAGAGTGCTGCCCTGAAACATCCATTCATGGGGATGGTGGGGGGATGTTGTAAAGAAATGATAAAAGCAACCAGTCTCCATTTTTAATTGTGAAAGGAGGAATAGTGGCAATTTAAGAACAGGAAAAAATACTGATTGATTTAGAGGCATGTCTATAGCATGCATCACGGTAGCATCTCACAAGCATTAATGGATTTACCTTCACAAAATCCTGATGTCATTAACTCCATTTTACAAATGGTGAAACGGAGGCAGAGTGAGTGCAACATCACATAAGGTTACACTGTAAATCAAACTATGCAGGCATGTTGGACCATGGGGGGAGGGTATTTTATTCTCCTTTATGTTCCTTCACTGCTCCCACCACTGTCCTCTCCTCACTGTAAGAAGACAGGCAAGGAGAGAGGCAGGAGTAGCAGAGCTTTGGTAATACTCCACCCCAAACACACCAGCCAGCAGAGTTAAGCCAGCATGGGGATGGGGGGTGGAGGATAAAGGATGGCAATTGATTACTGGAAGATTACAGATCTAAAGGAAAGGAATTCAATGCAAGCACTGTTCTTAAAAGCAATGGGCAGGGAGGGGCTGGAAGGAAGATGGGGCAAATATGTTCTTGGAGTTTGACCCTACGAAGCTTATTCAGACCTATTAACAACAGTTAATGTCCCATTTCAAGGCCCTGGGTTTAAAAGCAGAAGGGGAATCATTGACTCAAAGACCAAATAACGTTCAAAAGTCAGTTTTACTGCATGTCCAAGGCAAATATACCAGAGCTGTGTGTTAGCATAGCGTATGCTCAGCATCTGGACAACGCCACTTTCTTTTATCCAAATGGTCAGGGGGAAGTCCAAAAGTTTTGGATAACCATGCATTTTGGGTAAAAAGGATGTGATTAACTAACATAGCGCTACATTGGGGGACACTGTGGATTCAGATAACAAGGATTTTTGGGATAAAAGAAATTTAGATAACTGGAATTATAGTGTATACAAATTAATGAAGAGTACAGGGAAGTTAAATCAGGTGCTGCTAGTTAACTTCTCAGTACAAGAATAGGGAACTTTCTATGAAACCAAAAAGTAAAAAAAAATCTAAAAAAAAAAAAAAATAGAAGGAAAGACTATTTTTAAAAACCAAAACATGCAGTTAACCAATAGAACTCATTGCCACAAGAAATTTCTCATGCTAGGAGTTTAGAAAAGTTCATAAAAGGCTTGAACATTGATTTGGATAATGAGACAATAGATAAAATATCAATGAAGGATATAGGCTCTCATGCTTCAGGGCACAAACCAATCATTACCTGACCCAAGTAAGAAGACATTTTGTCATGTGGGCAAGTTATTTCAAAATTGTCTGTTATGGGCTTTCTGGCCACATTCTCTGAAGCATTTGGTATAGGCCACCCTGGAAGCCAGCATGCCAGACTAGATGGGCCCTGGCATGATCCACCAGGATGGACATTACTACAGTATGTTCCTGCTTTTACCGTGTGTTAATGCAGAGGGAGCAGCTGAGAGGAAAATAAAAAAGGTAATTAATCAAGCCTAATATTTAGTTGGGGATTGGTCCAGCTTTGAGCAGGGGGTTGGACTAGATGACCTCCTGAGGTCCCTTCCAACCCTGATATTCTATGATTCTATGAATAATAGAAATGAAGTGTGCTTATAAACATAGATATATGGTGACCTTCTGTAGACTTAACTGAAACAGATCTGAAACATAGGGTCCTGTGGCACCTTTGAGACTAACAGAAGTATTGGGAGCATAAGCTTTCGTGGGTAAGAACCTCACTTCTTCAGATGCAAGGGAAGTGCATCTGAAGAAGTGAGGTTCTTACCCACGAAAGCTTATGCTCCCAATACTTCTGTTAGTCTCCAAGGTGCCACAGGACCCTCTGTTGCTTTTTACAGATTCAGACTAACACGGCTACCCCTCTGATACTTGAGATCTGAAACATGTTGCAACAATAAGAAAACTACGGCCTGAAGGTAGAAGTCACTCTTCTTAGCAACTGGAGAAGGGTACATGTATTGGGTTAGCAAGCAAAAGTGAGGCAAAGAGTGAAAACTGGAGAATGGCGCTAAGCTGATTTACATCAGTTGGGGTTCTGGGCCGATATATGCTACAGATTTAAAAAAATGAAACATTGCAAAGACTGGTTGCAGGGCAAGAACATAACTGGGAATGGTGCATCCTTCTCCCCTGCTCCTTTTTGTCCATATGCTGTCTTATTAGGTTGTCAGCTCTTTGGGGCCAGGACCCATCTTACCAAATACCCTACAATACCACTTTGGGGCACTGTATAACCAACAAATAATACTAAGTTAACACAGGGTGGCTTAAAAAGGACCTGCTCCTGAGGTGAAAAGTATTGTTGAAGGCTTGGTGTTCTCAGTGGTGATGCAGCTCTTTCTCGTGAATATTCAATGGCAGGGTTCAAATTCAGTTGCCCGAACTGGTGGCCAAGGAAAAAAGCACTTTAATTAGTCTGAGACCCCATCATGACAGGACTCAACACTGATCTGATTTGAGCAAATGTGACTCACTAATATTCTACAAAATACAGTGTCCCACTTATTGGGTGAGTACCCTTAACTCTGCTCTGTTACTGAGTCTCTCCACTCACCCCTTCTTATGGCACTTTAGCAGGTGCAAGCTGAATAAACTGGCTGGAAAAAAAGATTCTCCAACCTCCCCCACATTCTAGAACCACCTAATTTAACATTTTAAACTGAAAACCACTATTTCCCCTCTCCTCCCTCCCCCCACCCCTAAAAATGACTATGGTAATAGCAGGCACCACTGATTTAATGAATAACATGTTTCTGGAAGTACTATTTTGAGCCTTTGATGTGTCACATCATGTTAGTCAGCAGTCGTTGTTATGGTACTTTTCCCTCTGTTCATTGCTTTGTATGAAAATCATGTATGTAGTTTACAGTTTGCAGCACAGTGTGTTAATAAATGCATTAGAATAACTTGCTCTGCCTTTCCTTCTTTGAAACCAAAGACAGTTGAACCCAGATTCTCGAAGGATTTAGATCACTTCCACTGAATTTAATTGGACTTAGGCACATAAGTATCTTTGAGGACCTAGGCCTAAGTACCAATTTTTTGATGACCAACTAAAGGAGTGAACGTATTGGCTGCACCAACTCAGTGGACAAGGTTTTAAAAAATGACTAGTGATTTGGGGTGCCTCCATTTTGGGGGGATCTGAAACTTGAGACGCCTGATTTTTCAGAAGGTGCTGAGTACTTGTCCTCTGAACAGCTGGATCCCTTAAAGTGTAACATGTTGGTCATCCCGAATCACAGGTCATTTTTCCAAATCTCAGCCTCAGGGTCTACCAAACTGCATGCATCACTCAAGACACACAATTACAAACAGACATTTGAACAGAGGCCTAAATTAAGGTATCTTGAGATAAGTCCCCAAAATCACTAGTTACCTTTGAAAAGCATGACCTTTATTTGGGAGCTCAAAACTGGCATTGTTAGATGCAGTTACCAGTTTTATAAAAGAAAACATAGATGAGAATGGCAACAATATCGTCAGTGATGGACTATCAACAAAAGAAAATGTCTGTTTCTGTGCTTTAAATTAGGCCTTTGTAGTTTCCACAGCTACATGCAGTTTTTGGTGAATCTCCCTTATGCCCTTCTTTCACCTCTGATCACATTTTCATTTTTTAATATTTTTATGCCCAAGTTTCGTGTACAGAGACCATGCAGTCATTTAATTACTTGATCTCTTTGTGAATTATGCTTAGTTGTGAAAGCTGTGTGCACAAAAACTGGACATGCGAAGATCCTCCCACATGTTTAGAAGCTGGTTGAGACGCTTTTGGAAGCTTATTTTGAGGTGCTCAGTTCTTTATAACAACCCTAGAATCATAGAATCATAAAATATCAGGGTTGGAAGGGACCTCAGGAGGTCATCTAGTCCAACCCCCTGCTCAAAGCAGGACCAACACCAACTAAATCATCCCAGCCAGGGCTTTGTCAAGCCTGACCTTAAAAACCTCTAAGGAAGGAGATTCCACCACCCTAGCTGGAGGATGGTCTGATGATAATGTAAAACTAGAAATATTTGCCCACCTGACACTGAGATCATGATGCTAAATTCATGTGCTGATGAGCAGGACTACAGAAACAAATGATCATTCACTGAATCTGATCATCAAAGATATACATTGAATATAATATTGCTTCCAAATTAATGGAGAAAATAGACACCAAGGAAAATTATTAAAATAGAGTAATATCAAGCTTTCTTTAAGCGAGTCATTGTAAGAAGTATATTACATGTTAATAACAATCATTCAATTGCAAAGAGGCTCTTACCGTGTTTATGAAAGCCCCTGTAAACACCACATTCCTTTATATTACTGCATCTCAGAAATGTCATTATGCTAATGTTAAGATTCCTATACAATTCATCTCACATTTAATTAAATGTATGTTTATTTCATCTTGGAGGTTATTATTTTAACTATAATATTAGCATGCTTCATAAACCTGTCACTAAACAATGTGAGAACTGACTATTGTTTAGTTGCAGATACATACAATCACTCTCTAATATGTTTAAAATAAACTGTTTTCTTCCCGGTACCAAAAAACATTTATTTATTCCGACACAATGAGCAAAGGATAGTGCGTCAGGAAGACTAAAGTTAACCGCCTGAAGTCACAAACATCTGCTATCTATTTCAAATGTGCTGTGGACTAACCACAAAATCCTCTCCTGTAAAGAATGGAAATATTTCCCCTGTGCAATATCGTATTTTAGAATTCTTCTCTTCTGAATCAGTGTCAGACCTGATTAAAGTACAATGAAGTCTGTGTTTTCATGTCTGCATCTCCTTAAAAATATTGAATACCTAATGTTACACTCAGCGTGTTACCTAAGGATTTGCATATGGTGAGAGGAGATGACTTCAGAGTATTGGTGTTAACACAAAATTCAAAATAATCTTAAAGCTTTAATCCTCTGTAATGTTTTTGGCAAATAAACGTAACAGATTAGTGTGTCTCTATATAGACAGGCAAATATGTATATTAGTGAGCATACATATAACCACACACATATAGATATAGATAGATGTATTTAGTAAGCATTATATACAAACTATCTAAATGTGAATAGAAAATGTTGCTAATCAAATACTTGCATGAGTTGTATATGGATCTTCTAAATGTCTGTGCTTCTTGGGGAAACCAAATGATCTCTTTTTTACAAATAGTAAGATCAAAGCACTCCATTTAGATACTCCAGCTGTCTCTCTCACTGGCATTTGACATGCAACCAATCCATTTGAATTCTGGGGGCATGTAAACATTTTAACCCTTGGCAGTGGTATCTGAAAAACGTGATAGCCATAAATGGGCACTGACTGAGTGGGCCAAATTCACAACTGGGGTCTCTCTTCTGAAGGCGGTGGAGTCACACCAGCCAGTGAGTTTGGCTAAATGATTCCATTTGAAGCGATTTGCTAAAATGCCGCTAGCAGAGAGTTTTCAGATTTGATTCCAGAGGGCTCAACTGATTGGCAATGGAACAGAGAGCCGCAAACCTCTAGGCTGCAGCTGCAGCTCAAGCTAGTAGTGACCAAAAATGGTGATTGCCCAATTGCTGTGTGATGAGCGAAGTACAAGGAGGGGAGTGCTGTACGTTCAGCTCCCAGTGGACAGAAAAGCCAGCATTGCAATTGGCACCTGTTTTGTCAATTTCTTCAGAGTGGGCAGAGAGCTGGCTACAGAGACGAGACAACCTTCTCACCTCTACACTAGATCAGGGTTGAGGCACCTTGGCAGGGAAGCTTGCACTGTTGCTGCTTTTGCCGGGCCTAGTCTGTGGATGACTGATGCAGCCTCCGCTGCTGGAACTCTGGTACTGTTCATGAGCACTCATTTTTCACAAATGTGAGACATTGCCAATGGGCTAGATTCACCAGGGTTCTAATGTGCCTAACTGCCTCTTAAGTCCAATATTTGGTGCCACTCATATTCTCAAAATCACGGCTCAGCTGCCACCTACTCCTGGAAGTCCCTAAATCACCATGGGTGCCTAAGTCCTGATACCACTCTTCCCCAGCTGCTATGAGCCCTCACTCATGCCTGAACCCAGGCAGGATTCTCAGACTCGGCATTCCCCGGTCTATCTCACCTCCAGCCCTGGAGCACCCATGCAGTTGGGGCTTATGTCTGCAGAGGCCTATCCAGTAACTGCTCAAAGCACAACTGACCCACATGAAAACCAGCCAGGGGTGAGCAGGTTGGGAATTCTTGGGGCTGGCCTGTATACCCCAGAATACCCAGAGATTAGGGCACTCAGATGGGATGTGGGAGGCCCATGTTTCAATCCCCACTCTGCCTGATTTGGAGCAGGGACTTGAACCAAGGTCTCCCACATCAGTGTGCTAACCACCAGGCTACTGGGTATTCTGGGGTGGGTCTTTCTCAACCTCTGCTATAGAAGCTGTTCCTCTTTGTATAAATAATTAGTCATTGGAGCAGTGACTTGAACCTGACTTTCCTACATGCCAGGGGAGTGCTCCTAATCACAAGGCTATAGCATCTAACTCTTGCTTTTTTTTTTTCTTTTCTTTTCTTTGGCCGAATTAATATTTAATTATTTATACAAAGTGGAACAGTGACAACAGGAGAGATTGAGAGAGACCCACTCACTGTTGTGGGACTGCACACCTCCTGGTTTCTGCAAGGCACCAGAAGCCAAAGTGCCCAAATACTCCAGAGAAGGCGATTCTCGCAGTATTCCCAGCCGGTGGACGCTTGTGAGAGAAGTCAGACTTGTAAGATTTCCAACCTAATTTCCTGTGACTTTGGGTCAGATTCCCATCTGCGTTATTCTAGCTTTACTCTAGCATAACACAGTAGAATGTGGCCATGGGATTTGGATGAATGGCCAAATATGCATATATCTGAAATGAACCTGAAGTGTTTGGCTATTTCTGGCATGCAAATGAATCATGCTACAGTTTTATGCTCATGCAAGAGATGTGAAAATTGCAATTAATAATGATACCTTGTAGGGAAATCTTTGTAGTCGTAGATGTTCAGCACTTGCTATATTGCCTCCCATATGAAGACATAAAAGTGCATCACAAACGTTAATTGTCACAAACATTCCTGGGAGGTAGTTAAGTATTATCCCTGCTTTATGGATGGAGAAACTGAGGCAGTCAAAATCAGAACTAGTTTTTTTGACTTCCAGAACCATGTTCAGACTGTTTAGATCATACCACTTCCTCAACTATTAAACTCGTGTGTATTCAAAAACTATACTCAATGCTGAATCATTAACATGTATCCCAAATAGAATCAACTTCAATCAACTTTTGTTATATTTGAGTATTTTAAAGGCAACAACAGCCTCTGTTAGCTATAAATAAAGCTATTACTGCTATTGTAAGCAGTAGGGAATGTATTTGCATTCAAAATCTATAATCAGTAATAGCAAAAGTATTTTATACTGACAAATGGTCTTAGTGAAATGTGATCTAAGGAGCATAGTGAATGGGTATAAGTGTGAAATAATGCTAACATCTGAAGTTGTTCTAGCTTCTATGTTTTAAAAATTGCAGCTATAAATGTGACTTGCTAAATGTATGGATTTAAAACAAGTAGCAACTGATTCATGTTTTGTTATAACTTACTATTCTTTTAAAAATTACATTTATATAGAACTATCTGATTACAGCATCTGAGAGTCTGAAGAATTTTTTTTTCCAGCAATAGTGCCATAAGTTGGGTGTCATTTATTGGCTATTTATCTCAACAATTATTTCTGCTACCATATGATGTTGTTGAAAATCATATTGAACTCAGCAAGGAAGAATTTCCTATTACTCTAGTAGATGAATGTATTTAAAAAAAAAAAAACCTTTGTTGAGATTCTCCGGTTACTATTTGGTTGACTAAAGTGTTTATAGTCAAGAAATCAGCGTGTCGTCTCTGAAAATAGTACTATAAAATAATTGCTTCCTAGCCAGAAAGAATGAAATGTAAATCTCAAGCGTACCAGTCATGTAGTTCAAAATCAGTTGCTGATATGGATCTCTGGTCACAATTCTAATTGACTGATTACACAAAAGTACTCTGCAAAATAACATAAAAAGCTTCTGCAATGTATGAATTGTAATTAGTATGTACTGCCTGTGATATGGACTTAAATGTTTGTATGAACCATGCTATCTGAAACTGGAAATAATTGAATTTGCTGACTTAAAGACAAAACTTTTACATTTTCCCTCTAGATTTACTGAGTCTCAAAGAATAATGACTATTCAAATGAAGCCATTAACTATCAGTATAGATATTGGGCTGCAGTATTTTTTTTTTTAAGTATTTATGGCTTAAAGTAAAAAAGGAATTTAGATCTGAATTGGTGTTAAGGTTGGCTATTGATTTGCTGGCAGCAAAAGCGAGATGAATTCTGGAAAGATGATTCCACAAATTAACATGCCTCTGAAATACAATTTCTTTGATGGGGCTGTGAGCTTGTTTTCCCTTTACCTATTTCAAAGCTAATTAAATTAAATGTTACTCTGCTTACCTACTTAGCCTGTAAGCGCAAATCTAATTCCATAGATGGCCTTGAGACATCTTTTCATCTGCTGCCTTGAAAATAAGAATAACAGCAGAGAGGGAGCAAGGAAAGCATATTAAAAATGCCTTGTAATAACTAAGAATACGATCATCTAACCAGTTTGTTGTCACAATTATTTAGAAATGAGTCATTTCACCTTAAGTGTATGCTATTATTGCACATGGCAGAGGGTGGACTATCAGCTTATGAGAGGAAAAATTAATACCATAAATTATTCACATTAAGCCTAATGCGATTCTGTGTTCTATTTATGCAGTCCCATGTTATCCACTTTCGGAGAACGAGGTGCTTTAAAAAAAATTCCACACATTTCATCAACCCAAGAAAACAAGCCCCATCACTGATACAACATTAAGAGCTCATAAATTCTCCAAAGTCACTGTTTTGTTTTTCTCTATTTTTTTGTGTTGTTTTTTTGTTTTGAATACAGAAAGGAGATAAGTGAGTTAGGGCAAGGAGAAGCAATACCTTCTTATAAAACTTTGGCAACATCTAGTTTATGGGAAAAGACAAATGTAATTTGGGACAGCAGATTTGTATTAAAATGTGACCCTCTACAATTGGAATGCTCATAATGGGTGGCAGTTGAAAGATCTGTTTTATAACCCTGTCACTTCTTTAACAGCCTTGCATGCAATAATTTCTGCATTCAATTTCCTGTACATGTGTACGACAGCTTGCCCAGGGGAACTGGGTTCCTCTACAACCTTGCTTCTATTCCTGAGCACTTGCAATTTCTAGCTATTGGACAATAAAGAAAAAGGCACATAAAAAATAACACTTACTGTATTTATTAAACAGTGAACAAGTTTGCATTCTTTTCTCCCAACTGAACAGAAAAGGTCAGAGCCTACTCACCACAATGTTCAATGCTATAGTTCCAAAGGCAAAAGAACAAGCCATTGCTACCGGTGAAAGCTGGCCCCAGTGTTAGCTCTCTGATCTGGAAGAAGCAAAATAATTTATTCCTGTTTTCCACCTTGGAATGTATCCCCCTAAGTTGGAAAGAGGCACTGGGAAATGGAAGGGTTAACACTGCTTGTTGTCATGGCAGAAAATGGGGAAAAGTCACAGCTTTGTCAGGTCATTGTTTTAGGTTTTTAAAAAGTGTCATGGAATTTAATTCATATTCAGTTGTTTGTCATTGGAAATTATGACAAAATCCTTTACTTCACAATGAAAAGTGTTTTAAATGCATTTGATAATTGACGCTTCCTGGTCTATTGTTATGGGGCTTGATGTAGGAGTCTATGGTCTGTGGAATGTAGGAGGTCAGAGTGAATGGTCATAATGGTCCTTTCTGGTCTTAAAATCCAATTAGAGGTGGGGGGGGGGTTAAATGCAAATATATATCTGTATATAAAAGTTGTACATATTTAAGGATATCCCTTGGTCTCCTAGGGCCCCAATCCTGTCAAGACTTACACTCATGCTTTGGCAGACACATATTCCCATTGACTTCAGTGGAACTATTCACGTGCATAAAGTTAAGCATGTGAGTAAGTCTTTGCAGAATCAGATCTTTAGAAGATAAATGACATACAGAGGCCATAGACTTTGTAAGCCGTCTTTTAGTCAGTGATCAGACTTTCTGCCCAGCTCACTACCCAAGTTTAAGGTGGTGGTCTTTCTTGTTTTGTTTTTTTACTACTCTAAACCTGTCACGTAGACTTAAAGTATCTTTTCCCTCCCCCCTCTCTGTGTGCATAGAGACCGCAACAGCAACCGCATTAAACATGTTGTTGGGTAGGCAGGATGGTCTTGCGGTTGCAGTATGGGCCTGGGACTCAGCTCTGGGTTCAGTTTCCGGTTCTGCGGCAGACATCTGCTGTGTCCTTGGCCAAGACACAATCTCTCTGTGCTACAGTTCCCCATCTGTACAATGTGTGTAATAGTAATAATAAAGCCTTTCACCTCCCCTTTGTTTGTCTTCTCCACTTAGATTGTAAGTTGTTGGGGGGTAAGGATTGTCCCTTACTATGTCTATGTAATACAGTGCCTTGAAGAATGGGGCCTCTAGGTGCACTTGTAATATAAATGATAGTAATAGCTGAAAGAAATCTTTTATACCATGAAAATATTAGCACAATCTTTTTCTCCTGTCTATCTAGCATCTGTGTCTGGGGATGGGCCCTGCTTTGAGCAGGGGGTTGGACTAGATAACCTTCTGACCCTGTATTCCTTGATTTTAAAAAAGTTACAAGAGAAGCACCCATCTGGATAATTTTCACTGACACAACACGGTATATGTTGCCTAGAGAACCTGCCTTCTTTGATTTCTTTCATCCAACAATGAGCTCAACAGGCCCCACCTTTCCAGAAAGATTGCCAGATGGAGTTTTAATATGGCTTTGATGAAGTCTATCTCCTGAGTTCCTTGATGTTTTCTTGATCACATTGTCACAGTAGATATTTCTCTATGTAAACCATAGTACAGGCTAAATACTGCAGCCCAATACTGGTGTGCTAGACAGGGAGAGGCTGTTGGGAGACTCAGTGCAACACCCAAACAGCCATAGTTTGACATTCAGCCCCTGGGAGTTCTAGGGGGTGTTGACAGCACACACTGCTTCATAGGGATGATGTCCTGGCATAGAAGAGCATGATCATGCTCCCCACCCTCCAACGCCCTCTGCCCCCAGCACTAGATTATAGATGGAGAGCTGCACTATTAGGGAGTTGTTTCTTACCCTTTTTAAAGAAGGTGTAGTAAGTCCTGACTGCGAAGAGTTACAAAGGGATCTCACAAAACTGGGTGACGGGGCAACAAAATGGCAGATGAGATTCAATGTTGCTAAATGCAGAGTAATGCACACTGGAAAACATAATCCCAACTAAACACACAAAATGACGGGGGTCTAAGATTAGCTGTTACCACTCAAGATAGAGAGCTTGAAGTCATCATGGATAGTTCTCTGAAAACATTGCTCAGTGTGCAGCAGCAGTCAAAAAAGGTAACAATGTTAAGAACCATTATGAGAGGGATAATAAAACAGAAAATATCGGAACGCCACTATCTAAATCCATGATACGCCCACATCTTGAATACTGTGTGCAGTTCTGGTCATCCCGTCTCAAAAAAGATATATTATAATTGGAAAAAGTACAAAGGACAACAAAAATGATTACAGGCAGGAAACAGCTTCCATATGAGGGAAGATTAAAAAAACTGGGAGTATTCAGCTTGATAAAGAGACAACTAAGGAGGGATATGATAGAGGTCTATCAAATCATGACTGGTGTGGAGAAAGTGAATAAGGAAATGTTATTTACCCCTTCACATAACACAAGAAGCGGGTGGGGGTCACCCAATGAAATCAAGAAGCAGCTTCTTCACATAATGCACAGCCAACCTTTGGAACTCATTGCCAGGGGATACAGTGAAGGCCAAAATTACAACTGGGTTCAAAACCAAATTAGATATGTTAATGGAGGATAGGTCCATAAATGGCTGTTAGCCTAAATGATCAGGGACACAACCCCTTGCTCCAGATGTCCCTAAATCTCTGACTGCCAGAAACTGGGACAGGATGAGAGAGGATGGATCACTTGATAAAGTGCCCTGTTCTGTCCCTTTCCTCTGAAGCATCTGGCACTGGCCAGTGTCGGAAGATAGAATACTGGGCTAGATGGACCACTGGCCAAACTGGGTCTGACCATTCTTATTGGGCTTATGTTCTTATCCGTAGCATAGCATGAAGTGGTTTCCATTATATACAGAGGTTTGCAGTTTGGTTCAATGGCTCTCAGCACCCCCACCATAAAGATTGTTCCAGCACCTGATCCATAGAGATTCTATGGTACAGATGGCATGTAACTGTAAGAAGTTCATTATTGCTAACTGTACTTCATCTACTACAGTGGTTTTCAACCTTTTTTCATTTGCAGACCCCTAAAATATTTTGAATGGCGGTGCGGACCCCTTTGGAAATCTTAGACAAGCTGCTGACCCCCCCAGAGGTCCACGGACCACAGGTTAAAAACCACTTTTTTATGGTAATGACAACCTTTTGTGGACCCTTTAGACATAGTTTGCGGACCCCGAAGGGTCTTCAGATCACAGATTGAAAACCACTGGTCTACTACAATCATTTAGTATTAATTTATTGTCCCTTTATTGTGGAGTTATGGTGTAAACACAACGGAGCCAAGTTTTGTACCTAGAAAATAATCTTGTGTGACTTGGAAGAACTAGGATGCTATTGATACTGCATTACGTACAAGGTCATTCCGAGAAGTGTGCCATTTTCAATAACTGAATAGGGTATGTATTTAGGGCCAAATTCTGCCCTTAGATAGACTTGTATAAATCTGAAGTAACTGAGAGCAGGATCTGACCCTTAAAGCAATAACATAATGGAAATGAAACAGTGATGGAGATGTAAAAAGGGAGATGAAGGATGGACATGTAGCTAAGGCTCTGGCATGGAAGTTTGCAGATGTAGGTTCAGTTCCACGCTCTACTGCAGACTTCCCTGTGTGACTGTGGGCAAAGTCCATCAGGACAGATCCTCAAAAATATTTAGATCCCTAACTTCAATGGAAATCAATATAGGAGTTAGATGACTAAATAGCTTTGAGGTTCTGGACCCTAGCCTCTCTGAGCCTTGGTTTCCCACATTTAAAATGGGGATAGTAGTTCCTTTCTCTGTTCCTTTGTCTAGTTAGATTTTAAGGTCTGTGAAACAGGGACTATCTCTTACTATGTGTATGTACAGCATCTACATCATGGGACCTCGAACTCTGTTAGGGTCTCTAGGCACTACTGTAATACAAATAATAACTACTAACATCAATACATATTAACTGGTACTGCACTTAAAGAAAAACACCCAGCTCACTTTATCCCTGATGTAACACTGGTGGCTTCAGTGGACTTAGACTAGGGATGAATTTAGCCCACAGATTCTTTAAAACGGATTTATAAATGAATATACTTGTCATGCAAAGGACTAGATCAAAGAATTGATATTGCAAAGTTAATCTTTACTGAAGGATAACTCATTGTTTTCTCCCCGTGCCAAAATTCTTTGGTAAGTGACATGTTTTGGACAATTCACCATTAGCAATTTTGGAAAGGAAGCATAGACACAAAATAGAGTTGGCTTCCTTGCAAAACTCACTCAAATTCTGATTTCCTTCTGCGTTTCTCTTCTCAGGAGGCCAGATGCATTCCTTTCCATGTCCAACAACTCTGCTTCTTGAAAAAGAAGAGAGGGGGAAAAAGAGAGTGAGAGAGACAAACTAACATTCCTGCCAAAAAATATACACTGGAAAATATATTGATAAAACAACATTTTGTTCTTACCACAAGGCAAAAAAGACTGACAATAGTGTGGCTAACAATCAAAGTTAAGCCTTATAAAAAGCTCTCTCGCATTTTTTTTCGTCTGCTGAGTAGTCCACAGAACAGAAGAAGATTTTTAAAATCGTTGGGATCTAAAGGAGTTATGTTGACATTAAAAGAAAAATGTAAAGGTTTGTGCCAGCAAAAGCTATGAATTAGTATCAATCTTTGGCTGAGGCGGAAAGCGAGTATGAAGAGTGCCATTATTCTGTTTTCACTGGAAATCAAAGTTCTTGGAATTAGAAGACCCCTGGAATTTGTAATGAAATCCACTGGACCTGGACCAATTTACAGTAGCTGGCCCCACAATGGAGTCTTCCACCTTGAAGTCACTGGTTCAAATTCAGTTAGGTAACTGGTCAATAAAAACTTTGCTCCCATGAGATTGGGAGGCATGCATGACATGATGGAGGCTTTGGTTCAATTTCTCCTGGAGAAACAAATATATTTGATAACCCTGCACGCCAGGGCCACCCAGAGGATTCAGGGGGCCTGGGGCAAAGCAATTTCAGGGGGCCCTTCCATAAAAAAAAGTTGCAATACTATAGTAACATGTATTTGTAAATGTGAAAAATAACTAGTGAAATACATTTAAAAATTAATTTGTAATAATTTGAAAATACACTAAAGACATTATTTAAAAACATTAAATGCTTTAATGGTATGTATACATTTGCAATTACATAATGGGCTGTTGCTGGGTAATGGTGAGGGTTGGTGCCAATGGGCTGTCGCTGCCTGGGGGTGGTCCTGCTGTTGCCCACGGCTGGGTGGGGAGCTGGGCTCTGGGTTTGGGGGTGCCCGGCTCACAGGGGCTGAACTCAGGGCTGTGGGGGGATGGAGTCGGTGGGTGTCTGGCTCAGAGGGGCTGGGCTCGGAGCTGGGGGGGGGG
>NC_048302.1:125153240-125230299 GCF_013100865.1 Trachemys scripta elegans
GGGGCTGGGCTCAGGGCTGTGGGGAGATGGGATCAGGGGGGGTGTCCAGCTCAGAGGGGCTGGGCTCGGAGCTGGGGGTCAGGACTGTGGGGGGGATGGGGTCGGGGGATGCCCGATTCAGAGGGGCTGGGCTCGGAGCTGGGGGGGGGATGGGGTCAGAGGGGTGTCCGGCTCACAGGGGCTGGGCTTAGGGCTGTGGGGAGATGGGATCAGGGGGGTGTCCAGCGCAGAGGGGCCGGGCTCGGAGCTGGGGGTCTGGGCTGTGGGGGATACGGGCTCGGGGGGATGCCCGGCTCAGAGGGGCTGGGCTCAGAGCTGGGGTCAGGACTGTGGGGTGGATGGGGTCGGGGGGTGTCCAGCTCAGAGGGGCTGAGCTGGGGGTCAGGGCTATGGGGGGGCTGGGGTCAGGGGGATGCCCAGCCCCAGCCCCTTACCATGTCGCTTACCCCCTCTCCCGGAGCCTCAGCGCGCCACGTCCAGGAGCCGTCCTGGACAGCGCTGCAGCGGCCTGGCTCCAGCTGGGCCGCAGCTCACAGCCCCGTCCCCTTACCAGCTGAGACGCCGGGGGATGGGGGGCAGACGGAGGCGGGGGGAGCCTCCGACATACTCGTGGGGGCCCCTGCGGGGCCCGGGGCCTGGGGCAAATTGCCCCACTTGCCCCCTTCTCTGGGCAGCCCTGCTGCGCACACGCACATACACACACACACAAATAATGTGAAAGCTTCACCAGAACATTCAAAGGTTGAATGGACAACATGGAATTGGATGTACCCTCACTGCTACAGTACTCTCTCCAAGTCAGGGTTCAAGCACAATTAATATGCCTATGGCATGCCAGTTCAGATGGGGTTAAATTAACACACACACACACCCAAAGACCTACGTAACACTTTACAGAACATACTGATTACTGTCTTAACATTATTGCCTCACAAACACATGAAGTACGTTGAAATAAACAGTTTCAAAAGTGCTTAGCCTTGGCCAAGTTCTGCTCCATAGAAATCAAAGGGAGTGTTACAATTAACTTACATTGGGCAGAGTTAGGCCAATATTGAACACATTAGAAAAGCCTCACAGTGCAGTTTTAATGACAAACTTTCAATTCTGGGATAACATTTCTCAGCTGTGAGCCATGCACCAATTACGGATATATTCTGCTCTGTCAGATGCAAAAGGTCTGTTACTTGAAAATCATTATTTATGCTCCCAGTTCTCAAATAATTACTAAAGCAGGATATTTTGGACTACTTATTACTTAACTGTAATTAGAAAAATGACTAAAAGAAACACTATGGAGATACACATTTGTTTTCTCTTTATTGTTTTCAAAACATAGTTGCTCTGTTTACAAATCAAGACAGACCTTTTCTGTCTGCCAGCCCTGCAAATTCAGCCAGGGATCTGAAAGTTAAGCTGGGTGCTTTCTAGCTCACTCATCACTAGCAATTAAGATTCGGCATAATAAGGAGGCTTCCACATGGGCATAGGGTCTAAATCAGGATTGGGGCCTGAGAATTGTAAGCTCTTTTGAAGGAGGAATTGTCTATCTTTGTGTCTGCACGCTACCTACCACAATCAGGCCTGACCACCACTACAATATAAATGATGATATATTATCAGTGTCATATTATTGTGTGAGATTTTCAAGTCATGGCATGGCTACTCCTAAATCATGAGAGCGTTTTTAGAAAATCCCAGATGTTATCATTAATAAAGAATTAATTCAATTCTACTGGACATTTCCTTTTGGGCACTTTTAGAGGAAGTAGTAAACTGGTGTCCCCTGAGACCAATGGAGAGACTGAGAAAGAGAGAGCATTAAAACTATGGAACAGGAAGTACATTCAGCCGAAAAGGAGATTGTGCCACATAATTCTGGCTAGTGTTCATTAGGGACTAAACAGTGTCATTATTTTTATAGCTCTCTGAAATGGAAAAACTATTTTTTAAAAATCCAGTTTTAGCTGCCCCTTTTGGGTAGTCAGATCGAAGGGTGTTCTGTTTAGAATATAACTAGACTAAGGCATAGTAATGAAATAGACTTGCTTTTAATGTTTCTGAATGTGCTCCCTGAAAAAATAACCAGTGCAAATAAAATTGTTTTGGAACTTGGAAACCTCTTTATCAATTAAAATTCCTTGTGGCAAATGTGTGGGGGGGTGAAGAGGGGTTTAGCCTTATTAAATGAGCTTTCTTTCTTATTTCTTGGCATTTTTTTTTTTTTTTTTGGCCTTTATTCAGTTAGGTTCAATAATTCTTTGCAGTTTCCATTGAAGCAAAGTCTCCATATAGTGATATACAGATTATCCTCACAATCTAATCCCCTCATCACATCAACTGCAGTCATTATTTTCTATCTTCCCGTATAAGGGATGTTCTTGTAAGCTCTTCTCCAGTGCATTGCATTACCTTTTCCATCTCGTTTTCCAGGTGAGAAATCACATGTGCTTTGTTAATGGTGCTGCTTTGCAAAGCATTCTCAGAGAGTTTATTAGTTAGGGCACAGAACTGGGAGTCAGGGACCTGGATTGTCCTGCTGGCTCTACCACTGATTTACTGTGTGACACTGGGGAAGTCATTATTCTCTCTCTGTCTATCCAATTCCCCCTTAGAATTGGGACCTGGTTCTGGAGCCAGACTTCCCTGATTTTCAGATTCAAGGTTTTGGCTCTTACTCAAAAAACTGGAGAAGGCAGATTCAGCTCTGAATTTCATAGATAATCCCTTTGTCCAGGGGTCATGAGGGCATGAGTTTTAGGAAGAGCTAATCTGGCTTTAAACACCTTAAATCCTGAGGTGCATAGAATTGGGGGACACCAGAAAACTGTGTGTCATCTGGTGGGGTCCCCACCCTGATTCTAACTTTACACACACAAGATGGATAGTGTCCAAAATCACTCTCTTTGTGAATATGTAGTTAGATAAGGTAACAAAGTAATAGAGCAGAACTGCTCCTACAAAACAAACCTTAGCTCCTTCCTGAGGGTAACAGTTGGCCTTTCTCCCTACACGACCTCCTGTCTTTTTCCTATCTTGGTCCAAATCCTGAGCCAATTAAAATAAATGGCAAAATTCTTATTGACTTCAGTGGGGCCATGATTTGGCCTTTAGTCTTTTACATTCCTAAATGGAACTAATGAGCCCCTCCTGATCTAGCCAGTAGGGTGAGTCAGCAGACCAGATCTGTCCCTCCCTTCAGGGTCAAACAGCCTGACACTCATTTACACTGTTTAAAAGGGTAACCATAATGAGAGTTCATGAATGGGAGCAAAGAAGAGGATTTAGAAGAAATGTCTTTATGTAACAGACAACCAAAGGCAGAAATTCTGCAACTGTGAACATATTAAAGTATGAGTCAAACTAGCCCTTGGAGGGAAAACACATTACGTGGTGGACAGATACAGTAGGTGGATGGGCTACATGAGTGCCTGTCATCCCTAGCTTTTGCTATTTTAGTTCCTTTATTTGAAAGACAGCCCTTTCACTCTGACCTTCTCAATGTAATTGAGGTGTAACTTTCCTCTCAGTTCACCTTCTGCCCCTCTTCTCATTATTTCTCCAGTACGTTTTTGTTTTCCCACCTCCTTTTTCCCTGACTCCATTCCTGTTTGTTTTTTTCTCTCCCCTTTGGTACACTGCTCCCTCTCTTGCTATCTCCTCCTCATATCAACTACTCTCAGTTTCTCCCTTTCTTTTGTATCCCTCCATCCTTCTTTCCTGCCTCTGCATTGCTGTGATGTCTAGCAATTTTTTTTTATTATTTCTTTTTTTCAAAGGTTTCTCTCTCTTGTATGTAAGTACCACTTCCCCTTTTCACCTCATTTTTTCTCTTCTTCTATTCCTTGCTCTTAGTCTCCCCTCGCTGTCACTGACTCTCCGTCGAAATTTCTCCTTCATCCCCACTTCCTTCAATCCCTGCCCCATCCGTTGAAACTTGCCTGATAGACTCTTTTCTCTTTTATGCAAGTCTAGGGTCATGATTACCCTTAAGAGCTCTTCCCATACACCCTACATGGAGGTCCAGGGTTGCAAAAAGCCTGAACATTTAAGGCAGGGGTTCCTGGGTGAAGGAACCCCAGGCTGGCAGCAGGCTGAGACCCCGGCTGGCAGGAGCCGGCAGCCGGAACCCCAGAGCGGTGGCGGGCTGAGCTGCTCAGTCGCTGCTCTGGGGTTCCGGCTGCTGGCCTCTTGCCAGCCGGGGTCCCCGCCGCAGCCCCACTCACCTTGCTTCCAGTTACAGTTCCAGCACAGGTCCCCTGCCAGACAGGGTCCAGGCCTCCGGCCCTGCTCAGCCCTACCGGCCTCCAGCTCCACTCACCTCAGCTGCCGCTCTGGGGTTCCAGCCGCTGACCTCCTGCCAGCCGGTTAACAACGGATCACTCAGAAGCCTTTGTGCAGCTTAAAGTATCCAAATACGTGCCAGACATTGGAAAACTCATCAAGGAAAAGCAAGGGCAAGGATCACACTAAACTGATAAGATCTGCATTTTAATTTAATTTTAAATAAAGCTTCTGAAACATTTTGAAAACCTTGTTTACTTTACATATAACCGTAGTTGGGTTATATAATATATAGACTTATAGAGAGACCTTCTTAAAAACGTTAACATGTATTACTGGCACGCGAAGCCTTAAATTAGAGTGTATAAATGAAGACTCGGCACACCGCTTCTGAAAGGTTGCTGACCCCCGATTTAAGGTCTTCTCTCCTTCATGGAGTTCTAAGATCAAAGTTCATGGTTGTCTGTCTGAGAGCAGCTGGGAATGGGGAAGGCCTAGGCAGGCATTGCATTTCTTGTCCTGTATAAGTGTGCATTGCAGAGCACCTTCCAGTAGGACTGAGGTAGGCACCCTACTTTCTGCCTAGTCAGGTTATGGAAATTTCACACCGCTTCAGTCATCCTCTGCATCCGGGAAAATAGGCTTAAGAAATACAGTTGCTGCTCTGAGCTATTTCGTGCATTGTTGTTGCATGCTGTTAAAATATGGCTGATTTCCATCCCAGAGACAGCTGCATTTCAGCGTGGGGAAGGAAATCCTGTATTTTATTTATATATATATATACCCCTACCCCACCGGATTGTTGTGAGGTTTGATTGGTGATTGTTCTGATATTCTGCTAACCCTACATGGGATACAAGGTGCTGGAGAAACACAAAGAATTATCACTCATGTATATTGCCAACAATCCAGTTGCCTGCAAATGTTGCAGGCCCAACTTTGGCATTCTTTCTTGGAAAATGTGAGTCCTCTTCTGTTAATAAGCTGATGTTGTTGCTTAAATACTCCGGTCTTACAAAACATGACTGAATGCACAGACACAAATCAGAGTCACTAACTGAATAAAAAGAACAGACAACAATCCAGAAGTGCGAAACTGACTCATAAAACCCTTTCCTGAGCAGCCTGCAGAGAACTTTTTTTGTTTGTTTGTTAACTTTTTAAATACAAAATCCTTGCAATGCTGTAACATACTTCAAAATTCTAGTTCCCAGCAGAAGTAATTCAGTACTACATAAAAACCCAACTACAGTTACCGGAGACTAAAAATACCAATGAAAGTTTAATGTTTTGGCTAGGAGGTCCTTTTGGAGGACTGGAGATTGACCTGCAAAGCTTTCTCAACGAACAGGCAAAGACAGATACAAGCTCCGAGATTTTCAGAAGGGACTAGTAATTTTGGATATCTCCATTTATGGGTGCCCAACTTGACACCGTAAAAGGCCCCCAAATTTTCAGAAAGTGATGAGAATCCATCCTCCAAAACACCAGGCCCTTTTACAGTAGCTCAAATTGGGCACCCAAAAATCACTCATCACATGAAAATATTGACCAAACCTTTCAAGCCACCTTGGTTTTCTTTCTGGTTTTAATAAGCGATTTTCATTTCCACCTGCATGTGTGGATCATGTCAGTGTTTTGGATTATGTTAGTATTTTCATACATGTGTGTTGGTTGGTAATTATCCTGGGTGAAATCCTGTTCCCATTGAAATTAATGGGAGTTGTGCCATTGACTTCAATGGTGCCAAGATTTTACCCTAGGTGTTCATTATAAAAGCTTGGATGTTAGCAGACCGTTCCAGGAAAACATGGCCAGGCACAGCCACACACCCTGATGGAGCAGAGAACTACAATTCCAGTTCATAGGGCAGAATCCAAATTAGGACCAAATACAGAGAGTCTGAGTTTCCTCTCATTACCGTGCAAATCAAGAGTAACTACTGATGTCAGTGGAGTAACTGTGTGTAAAGCAAGTGTGAGTGAGTGTAGAAACACGCTCAACAAATACACTCCTAAGGCTATACTGCGATTTTAATTAGACCAGTACACATCCAGAATCTCTCCACAACAAGGATACTACAGATTTACACTGCTCTGAGTATCAGACTACAGCCCCTAATAGTTTTCTCCCAAGCCTTTTGTCGTTCTCCTAGATACAAATCTGAGTTCAGAACTGTGAAAGCCTAGACTCAAATGATGTATGATCACTAATATTTTTCAAGCACAATGTTTACTTTGTTTCAGAAGCACTCAGTATGCAGATGTGCGGGATACAAAGGCATCTTAAATTGCATATGGTATATCTGGCACTGTATAAGCCAATTACATTTCTAACATTAAAATAACAGGCCTTCCAGCAGCTCATCAGGGGAGAGATAATGGTGTTCACTGATCAAAGTGAAAGCTTTGATTTTCTATTCTTTGTGTATAGATTGGGGACAACAGCTGAATAAATGTAACAACACATAGCAACAGGCCACAGTGAGCTGGCTACAATACTGTCCTAGTTCATTCTCAACATACTCAACTTGTTTGGGTTTCTTTTCTGCACCCCCAGATGTTGGCAGCAGAGTAGTGGAAAACAGAACATTTAAACATGTAGGAGTATTTACTCTTGTCATGACACAATTTGGGATTTTCCATTTGAGCTTGAAAAACAAACCTTAAAATTAATTTATTAGGAAAATAGTAACTATGAGGTAAACTTTGTCAGTGAGTGCTAGGAGGTCAAATACACAACATGTATTTTGGTTAATGTATTCCTAGAACAGGGCAAAATTTGGCTTGTAAGCTATTCATTGGAGCATTATGCTTTTCGTGCAATGGAACAATGCAAGAAAGTTCCTGAGACCCAAGACTTATCTTGTGTTATCACGACACAAACCTTTCCCTCAGACACAAAGTTGGAATTCCTATTGACTTTAAAGCTGAAGATTACCTAGAATGCCAAGCCTGGTGACTGCCTATGGATACTGAAACCCTGCTGTTACCTTGTCATTCCTAATATTGCTAATCTCGAACATTCATAATAATCAGTCAATCCTCACAAAATCATGAGGTTGGCTTAGAAATCATGAGATTTTTTTCAAAAAGCAATACATGTTGGGTTATTTTTATTTGTTTTCTGGTTTCTGCGACTTTAGGCTACATTTAGGTCACATTTTCAAGCTTTTCTCCATTACCAAAAGTGTGGTTCTTGTGTAATCACTTGACTCAAGGAGCTAGGGCATTAAGAAAAATACTGACTAGCCCGAGATTTGTAATAAAATCACAAGAGTTGGCAACACTGCTTCCACATCCTCTTCTCTTTTGTGTGTCTGCTTACTCACTTATTGTGAATTGTCCTCATTCTACACTGCAAGCTCTATAGGGTAGGGAGAGTCTTTGTGTTACTTGTGGGTACAATGTCTAGCAAAATGTAGCCCTAATCCATGTTCAGGGTGCCTAAACACTAACACAGTAGAAATAATTAATAGTAGTAAAGCCAGAGCTTTGCAAGCAATGACAGAAAGTTTTGAAGATCACCTTGTAGGGATTCCAGTAAATCTGCAGTGATCAGTAATCTATTAGGCCATGTTATGTCCCCTTTTTTGTGGCTGATTACTATTTAATGTGCAGTAACAATGACCCTGTCAGATGAGGTACTTCAATAAATTATATTCCAGCATTTCTACATTGCTTTTTATAGTCATTGCTATACAGGCAGGTGTGTGTAGTGGTTGGGCATGAATATTTACACTCATCCACTGAGGAATATGGTGAGCTAGGCAGAAAAGCAGATTTGGCTGAGATTGGTAGGAGTTAAAATGACAAAATGAAATAAGCAGTGCGAGTGAGTAACAATCAGTAGTGCAAAGTGCTTCAAATATTCAGAGACTTTTTGCATTATGAATCAGTCATGCTGGGAACTAACACTGTATCTTGGCTTAATCCCCAACACCTCCACAGTCAGGAATAAAACCCCAATTAGTCATGCTCTGCACCTGGTGGGTGGCTGATTGACTAACAGCCTCCTGACCAGAAGATGCAGAGCTAGGCCTTATAAGTAGACTGAGGGAGCTCAGTTATGGAGGGAAAACCTGGGATGGAGGGAGTTCAATTCCTTGGAAGGGCCTGGGGTATGCAGATTAAGGAAAGTCATAGGGACAAGACTGGGCCCTGTGGTAGGTCCTGGAAAAAAGTGTGCAAGATCTAGGCAGAGAAGACAAGAGGAAAACTCACAGGTAGGAGAGTCGGTGACCTGTGGGAGGGAGACCTAAGATAGGGTTTGTGAGAAGAGAAGATTCAGAGACCTGAGAGAGCAGAAGAATTATTCAGTTTCATGTGGATTTCTCTTTGGACTTGTTTATGATACTCTGGAAGGCGGCTTGGCTGACGGGCTGAGCCACAGAAGCCCCAACTCCAAAGGCAGGCAGGCAGGCAACCTGCAGGAAGTGCTGGAGCTAAACTAGCAGCAACACCCTGCACTGACACAAGGGGGCACCCCATTGGTCAGTGAGCACTACCAGTGGTGCCTTCTGGGAAAATCTGGGCAATTGTCCTCCTGCCTCAGGAAGGCAAAGTGTACCAAGGAAATATACAAAGAGCATCAGCAACACGTGAAGCAATACACTCTGGGATGTCCGACCCCACAGAAAGATGGGAGGAGGAGAACTAGCCAACTCAGTTGTACAGACACATTTTGCTACATAGATTACCAATGTTAGAAACTTGTAAGAAAAAGAAAATCACATGCCATGCTAGGCCACTGAAACAATTAGCTGCCATCGTCACTAAATTGACCATGTTGTGTGTGGACACACTGTATTTAGAACTAAGCAGGTCAATAACTGTCTAAAGTTGTAGTGTAGACAGGGCCTTGGAATGAAGGTAGAACACAATTTCATTTTTGTAGCACATCTTTCACAGAAACTCCACCTTCACTCTGAACAGAGGAGGGGTAATAGTTGACATCTACAGTTCCTTTTAACTTTCGTCCTGAAGTTTTCCAGAAGCAAACTATATACAAAACCACTGAGGTGCAACTACATCTCTTTGAAGGATGAAGAGCTGAGCTAAGAGATGTCAGTCTTTCATTCCTAGGGGGTCTAAGTATGTCAAACCCTATGCTTAGTTCACAAAGGTGTGGTAAAATGCTGTGAGAAGAGGCTCAACTGAGCGATAAGACAGTTTTAATTAAGGAAGTGGGGGGAAGGAGGTGCCTTCAGATTCAAGCATTGTCATGTACATGGACTTGTACCTGAATCATGACTACTCCCATTAATTTCAATGGGGGTGAATAGGGACTACTCAACATGCGTAAGGGTGGCAGAATCTCAACGGGAGCATCATACACCTCCCCCACACACAATGGAATGGAAGTTGGTGTAAGGCCTCATGGTAGATCCCAAGCCAGCCTTGTCCATCCTGCCCAGAGCTGGTTAGGATACATAAGGTTCCCACATGCAATTCCACAGTGAACCACCACAGAAAGACGGATGGAGGTTGATGCTTTTTGCTAACATTTCTCCTTTACCCTGCCCCCCCCCCATGTGTGCACCCAACCCCCTTGATTTAAATGGGCCAAGACTGAACGCTCCTTCCATGGCAGTGAAAGCTATTTTTAATTTTTGAAAGTTAAACCAGCTCTGAAGATGGATTAGCAATGGCAGATCCCCTAAACTATAGGCACGTGAACTAAGGATGGACAGCTGCTCCGACGTTCCTGGCTGGGAATCCAGCCCTTAAACACATTTGATGCACATACATGGCTTCTTGGCTGCTCCATTTATGCCCATCTGTTATGATGGCATCGTGCCTGCTTAGATGTTGGTCAGACCTTTGCCCTTGGGTAATACACCAGGCAATAATGGATATATAAGGACAGCCTGCATAGAATGGCAAGAGGAATTGCTCCTTCAAGAAGTCCCTCACTTCTGCTCAGTGTCTGTAGTGGAGCATTGGAACAGCAAATGCCTTCTTACACTTAGGTCACACAGATTTGTAATTATGTCCCACTAAAAAAGAGTAAACAATATAGGGGAAAGGAGCCATGGACTTCATGGAAACTTCTGGCTGGCAACAATAAGACAGGTTGTATTACAGAGCATTCCTGAAATACATGTGATTACCAATTGGGATATCAACATTAAAGTACCGCCCACAGCCACTCTATCTAGCAGGCAACAGGACCAGGGGACACATCAAATTTCAAAGGAGTGAATACAGCTGAGTCCAAGATGCCACTTGCCTCAAGAAGAGGAGCCAAGGGACATAAACCAAACTAGCCTTTAACAGGGTACACGATGCCCTTTCACATGGGAGCAAAAGGACATAAACAGATTATGTAGGGTGGAAGAAGAGGGTATTTTCATCTGCTCTTTCAGGAAGAGAAATGTGTTGCCTTTTATGAGAGATGGACATGAACAAATGTGCATAAAGCAGATTTTTAAAACAGAAATGGAGAACTTGATGATAATCTCTCCCCGCAAAGCTGTGTTTGCAAGAAGCAAAGACCTTGAGGCTATAGGTAAAGTAGTCCTCAGTTTAATGTAGGTTGGTTTACATATTAGTATGTATTTATACTGCAGCAGCTAAAGGCCCCAGAGAGCTTACAATCTAAAATAGACAAAACAAAAGGATAGAAAAAGTATTATTAACCCACCCTCCCTATTATATATTGGGAAACTGAGGGACTAAGGGACTTGCCCAAGGTCACACAGGAAGTCTTTGGCAGAGCCAGGAAGTGACCGTAGATCTCACAAGCACCAGGACAGTGATTTACGTACAAGACCATCCATCCTATCTTAGTACAACAAATATATGTATCGAGGTGTAGTTTGGGGTAAGAATCTTTCGTGCTGCCTAAGCCAAGAAGTGCACCAGAAAGAGAAATTTCCTCCTACACTCTCAAACTTCCTTCTAGGAATGTTCCACCATGCACCCACCGCCTTGTTCCATTTAAAACATTTATTTGAATCATCAGTATGGGAATAAGGGGAAACATGGCTTCTGGTGCTATGTTGGGAGCTGTTGCCAAATAACAATTAATAAATATTAACACAAAACAAGCAAATATAAGCTCTAGAGTTTTGAAGGGCCGTATAAACCCTCATACTTCTGGGCATAACCCAAACCCCAACCAACAGGTGTCAGGAAGAAAATTTGCCTGAGGGGCAGATGATCTCAGGTCTGCCATCTGCAGGATTTCTTGCACTTTCTTGCTGAAATTGGCCACTTCATGAAAGGAAGGCTGGCCTAGTGCTTAGGGGGCTAACCTGGGGTTCAAGAAACCCAGGTTCCATTCCCTGTGCTGCTAAAGACTTCCTGTGTGATCTGGGCAGGTCTTTTAGCCTCTCTGTGCCTCAGTTCTCCCCCTAAAATGGAAATAACAGTTGTTCCCTACCCCCAGAAGAATATTAGTAGGCACTTGGTTACTATGGTAATGGGAGCCATATAAGTACCTTAGACGGAACACAGGTCTTATCCAGTATGGCAGCTGTTGGGTTCCAAATCCCATTTCCCTAAACTATGAAGGTGTTTTGCTGTGGGATTTTGGCACTTTGAGAACCTCTGGTGAAATAGGTGCAACATGTCATCCTTTGTTCTTCATTCACAGTGTTGCTTTTGGCTAAGGGAAGACTCAGCATTTTTTTCAGCTATCACCAATAAGACACATTCCTTCTGGATCCTCCATCTCCAAAGGGAACCCCGCATAGGGGGACACCTCAGAGATTTTCAATTTTGCAGCAGCTGCAGGCCCCAGAGGTGGACGGTGTATTCAGTTTCTCTTTCTGTAATCAAGTCTGACATGCTCAGAGGTATTACTGCTTTTGCTCTGTTCTGCTAGACAGTGAATTTTCACTAACTGGAGTCATAAGAGTGCCCTTACTTCTGAGATAAGGCAGACCTTTACTAAGTCTTATGTTGGTGGAAAGGATCTAACCTTATTGGGGTGCTTTTAATAGAGAAACAGGGTGTTATTGTTACATAATTTACATGTGGGAAATGGGTGGAAATTCAAGATTTCCATTTAAGTAGATTGATAACTCTTACTAGTAATCAGTATAGTTTTCTTCCTAGTGGCAATGTTTCTTCAACATAATTAAGTTCCTCTCTCATTATTAAGATATCACTGTGCTGCGCATCCTGGTTGCTGATCAGTTCCTGATAACAATAGAACTACAACTCAGATCCTCCTCCTTCAAAAGGAAATGCCCCCAACCACTTGAGTAAGGGCAGAATCATAGGGCCTTTGTCATTTCTAACCAGTAGATGCTACCCAGTAGAGGGCAGTGATACACATTGGCTTATTCAATAAATAATCACTTCTTGATTAAGAATATGCAGTTTTTGAAAATTGTTACAAATGGACACACAAGGGTTGGAAATTGCCCCATGTTCAAAAGGACCTGCATAAACTTATGCACCACTTGAGCCGGATTTTAAAGATTTAAGTAGTGCAGAGGCCTCTGAACAGGGGTGAATGTCTCCCTTGCAACACAGTTGTGAGAACTGATATAGAATTTGGTGGGCCTCTATGATTTAGTATGCTTGGGGACTTGCTATCCCCAAGTATACGAAAGCTGGAGCTGAAAATGGTACAGCTGACCTTGGATTACCAGACTGAAAAGAAGAAAAGCAGAGATGTATCCAAGATGTCTGCTTGGCATAAGGCCTTCCAGAAGAACAGCCAGAAGTTCTAGCTTCTTGGATGCATTCACCCATAAACTCGCCAAGGGTTTTCATCCTATGCACCACTAACTGAAATAAGGTAATGGTAATGGGGGGTGAAATGAAATGAGGTGGAAAAAAGCAGGGAACATTTTAGGGGTTTTCCAGCACAAATCCTTCATTCAGGTTTTTTGGGAAGAATCACACGGTTCTAAGAAATAAGGCCAATCAGTAACATTGATTAAGTAATAAGCAACAGAGGGTCCCGTGGCACCTTTAAGACTAACAGATGTATTGGAGCATAAGCTTTCGTGGGTGAATGCCCACTTCATCCGACGTGGGCATTCACCCACGAAAGCTTATGCTCCAATACATCTGTTAGTCTTAAAGGTGCCACGGGACCCTCTGTTGCTTATTACTTAATCAATGNGACTAACAGATGTATTGGAGCATAAGCTTTCGTGGGTGAATGCCCACTTCATCCGACGTGGGCATTCACCCACGAAAGCTTATGCTCCAATACATCTGTTAGTCTTAAAGGTGCCACGGGACCCTCTGTTGCTTTTTACAGATCCAGACTAACACGGCTACCCCTCTGATAATTGATTAAGTAAACATCAATCAGCATTTAAGTGTAAAGTCAATGTAAGCCCTAAGGCCTGAAGCCTTAGAAAAAACAAAGGTCACTATTGTCACCTGTTGCTGAAGTGAGAGAAGAGCAGCCCAGAGAAGCTAAAGAACTGCAGAAGGGTGAGAGCAGCACTGGTGAGGGAGCTCTCTGCCGGCATCTATTGCAGAGCAAGGGGGGATTGACTGAATGAGTTGGGATTTATTTGCATTTCAGTTTTATATGACTGTTTAGGACATTTTGATTAAAATTCAGTTAATTGTTGAGTTTGGAGGCAAAAAAAAAAATAAGGCAGTTGACCCTGTTGGGAAATACACCTCTACCCCGATATAACATGAATTCGGATATAATGCAGTAAAGCTGCGCTCCGCGGGGGTAGGGGGGGGGGGGAAGGGGCTGCGCACTCCGGTGGATCAAAGCCAATTCGATATAATGCGGTTTCACTTATACCGCGGTAAGATTTTTTTGGCTCCCGAGGACAGCGTTATATCGGGGTAGAGCTGTACAAGGACAAGCCATTGACAGCAAATGTGCCGAGGGTCACCCTGCTGTCAGGCACAGTTGGGTAAGGGAGTCTGGACTGAGATGAAGGGAAAAGGGGGGCTGGGGCAGAGAGGCCTTTATCATCTGTGGGGAGTGCACTTCTTGCAATGAGGGCTCTGTCAAGGGTCTATCATAGCACTGCTCCATCTGAAAAGTATGTCTAAACAGCATGCTCCTTTCAGCAGCATGTTGGGTATACTATATGCCCCCAGCATAGGTATAAATAGCAGTGTAGATGGTGAGGAATGGCTTAGGCAAGTAGAGTCAAGACATTCCTTACTCCTGTAAGTACCCTACACGGCTCTTTGCTTGCCTGGGAAGTGCTATTTTCAGCTGTGTAATGTCCCCCTGCCTCCTTGCTGCTTGAGTCTTTCCCCATCACAGGGAGAGTCCTGCAACAAGGAGCCTCCAGAGCCTTTGGGCTGCAGGCAAGAGAAACTGCCAGAGGTTTTCCCTGCCACAGTGAACGAGTCCAGCAGAGGGGAAAGGCTCTGACAGCTCCCCGCTGTCTCCCCCACCAGAGCCATTCACTGACCCATGTAGCTACACACAGCATTGTGGCTGCAGCATGCTTTTCACTGCAGCCAGTAGCTACCCAGACCCTGAATGCCATGGCAAGAAGCCTGCAGTGTAGACATCGCCTCAGAGCTGATCTGGGACTGCTGTAGAACAGTGGACAGTGCAGAACAACAGCAGCTTTAAGGCAGTCAGAGGAACAAAAATGTCATCGTGACTAACCAACGTCAAAGAGGCAGTTAGAGACAAAAAGACATCTTTTTAAAAATGGGAAGTGAAATCCAACTGAGAAAAATAGAAAGGAGCATAACTCTGGCAAGTCAAGTGTAAAACTATAATTAGGCAGGCCAAAAAAAGAATTCAAAGAGCAATTAGCAAAAGACACAAAAACTAACAGCATTTTTTAAGTACATCAGAAGAAGGAAGCCTGCCAAAGAATCAGTGCGGGCCACTGCACAATCAAGGTACTAAAGGAGCACTCAAGGAAGACCAGGCCATTGCCGAGAAGCTAAATGAATTCTTTGCATCGGTCTTCACTACAGAGTATGCGAGGGAGATTCCCACACCTGAGCCTGTTTTTTGGAGGGGGAGGGGATTGGGGTTGGGGGGGGGGGTTGGTGACAAATCTGAGGAATTGTCCCAGATTGAGATGTCAGTACACTGGCGGTTTTTAAACAAATTGATAAATTCAACAGTAATAAGTCACCAGGACTGGATGGTATCACCCAAGAGTTCTGAAGAAACTCAGATATGAAATTGCAAAAACCACTAATTATGGTATGTCAGCCTCTGTACAAGATGACTGGCAGAATAATGTAACATTGATTTTTTTAAAGAGTCTCCAGAGTCAATCGTGACAATTACACTCTGGTAAACCTAACTTCAATGCCAGGAAAATTGGATGAAACTGTAGTAAAGAACAGAATTATCAGACACATCAATAAACACAGTTTGTGGGGGAAGAATCAACACGGCTTTTGTAAATGGAAATCATGCCTTACCAATCTATTAGAATTCTTTGCGGGTGTCAACAAGCATGCGAACAAGGGTGATTCAGTCAATGTAGTGTACTTGAGCTTTCACAAAGCCTTTTATGAGGTTGCTCACCAAAGGCTCTTAAGCAAAGTAAGCAGCTCTGGGATAAGAGGCACGCTCCTCTCATGGATCAGTAACTGGTTAAAAGATAGGAAACAAAGGGTAGGAATAAATGGTCAGTTTTCCACAGGGGAGAGAGGTAAATAGCAGGGTCCCCCAAGGATCTTTATTGGGACCAATGCTCTTCAACATATTCATAAATGATTGTAAAAGAGTAAACAGTGAAGTGGCAACGTTTGCAGATAATACAAAATTATGGAAGATAGTTAAGTCCAAAGCTCACTGTGGAGTGTCACAAAGGGATCTCAAAACTGAGAGACTGGGCAAAAAAAAAAAAAAAAAAGCAGATGAAATCCAATGTTGATAAATGCAAAGTAATCCCCATTGGAAAAAAATAATTCAAAACAGTGGGGTCTAAATTAGCTGTTACCACACAAGAAAGATCTTGGAGTCATCCTGGACAGTTGTCTGACAACATCTGTCAAAAAAGCTAACGATGTTAGAGCGATGGAGTGGACTAGGCCCAAAGGCCCTCTGCTGGAGGCCTCAGGGTTCTTCCACACCTATCCCAGGAAAGGAGCAGTGGAGAGGTCCTCCAAACAGCCTAGAGTGGTTGTGAGGAAGCAACCAATCAGAGGGGCTGCTGGAATGGCTAATCAGGGGCCAGGAGGGCCCTATAAAAAGGAACTGCAGACCAGAACAGCAGTTAGTAGCTGCTTGGAGCTGGAGAAGGAAGGACTGTGTGCTTGGCTGGAAAAGCAACAGGATCACAGACAGCTAAGTGGGGGCAGGGACCAGGGGAGCCAGAGGCTCCTGGCTAGCTGCTAGGACTGACCCAAAGACAGTTTGCTTGTAGGGACTAGAGGAGCAATGAAGGAGCTCCTGGCTGGCTGCGGGGACTGAGCCCGGGGAGGGCCACAGGAAGATAGTGTTTCCAGGGAGGAAGTCCTGGGGATACAGCCCCATACTAGGGCTGGACTGGTTTAAAGACAGTGGACACACCAGAGTGGGGTGCTTGTGAAAGGCGGGTGCCAACTCTGTTACAGTTAGAAACTGTAAGGAATAAAACAGAAAATACCATAATGCCACTATATAAATCTATGGTATATCCACACATTGAATACGGCATGCAGTTTTTGTCACCCCATCTCAAAAAAAGATATATTAGAACTTAAATAAGTACAGAGAAGGATAACAAAAATGAACAGGGGTATGGAACAGTTTCCATCTGAGGAGAGATTAAAAAGACAGATTGTTCATCTTAGAAAAGAGATTATTAAGGGGGAATATAACAGATTTCTGTAAAATCATGGCTGGTGTGGAGAAAGTGATTAAGGAAGTGTTATTTACCCCTGTACGTAACACAAGAATTAGGGGTCACCCAATGAAATTAAAGGCAGCAGGCTTAAAACAAATATTAGGAAGTACTTCTTCACACAGTGCACAGCCAACCTGTGGAACTTGTTGCCGGGGCATGTTTTGAAAAATTAAATAAGTTCCTGGAGGATATGTCTAACAATGGCTATTAGCCAGGATGGTCAGGGACACAACTCCAGACATTGGTTGTCCCTAAACCGCTGACTGCCAGAAGCTGGGACAGGACGACAGGGGATGGATCACCCTGTTTGGATTGCCCTGTCCTGTTTATTCTCTCTGAAGTATCTGGCACTGGCTACTGTCAGAAGACAGGATACTGGGCTAGATGGACTATTGACCTGACCCAGTATGGCCATTATTATGTTCAATGGACAGCGCAGAGCAGCAGAGGAAGCAGCTTTGAGGCGATGGATGGCGCAGAGAAGCACCATCACCTTGGAAATGGTGGACAGCACAGAGCTGGCAGTTTAGGCTGAAGCCCCAGAAAGACAAGCGGCCTACCTAGTGGATTCTGGTTGGGCCTCCTTGCCCAGTAATTAAAGCTGACAGCGGGATCAGACTCTTCTGTAACTCAACAAAATAGCAGCCCAAATTGCTCCTTCCAAACTCCATCCCAGGGATGGGCTACCTCCTTCCTCCTGTCTGGTGGCCAGCACGTGACTGCAGTACAAGATCATCGCGTTGAGTCCTTGCCTTTACCATGTCACCAAGCGCCCACTGTGGTTGCTTAGGACTTCTTCCCCCATGAAGCTGGACCTCACAGCTGGTCTTGCTGGAAGAGGTGTGGTGCAGCCACCCCCAGGCACAGCACCAGGCTAAAGCCTTATACTTGTGTTCTCCCAGGCCCTGGATTACCTCTCCAGTCCCATCAGCTGAGCTTTCCCTCTAGAATGGCATTCCCATTCTCAAATTGGTGGAAGGGCAGCCCAGTGAGACATCAGGAGTGGATTTCCTCACAGCCCTCTGAGGGCAGAAAGGCCAGGTAGCCCCTGCGTGGAGGGGGGCCTCTGTGCTTGGGAAATGAGTATTCCTAGATTTTAAAGCCAGAAAGGACCATTGTGATCATCTCGTCTGACCTCTGGCATAACACAGGTCAAACAATTTCAACCAGTGACTGCTGCATCAAGCTGATAAGCTAGAGTGTACCCCAGCTGCCTGGGGATATGAACCCAGGACCTCTATCACCAAAAGTGGGGGCCATACCCTTTAGGCCACCACACTACGCATGAGCTTTATTATTGTGTTATTTATCCATCTGTAAAATGCATATAACTGAGGCACAGAGGGGCTAAGTGACTTGACCACGTTCACACCGTCAAGCAGCAGCAGTGTCACAGAGAACCCAACAGTCCTAACAGCCATTCTCCTGCTGTAACTACTATAAAGCACTACCTTGTGTGACAACTCAGGCAGGGCTATTCATCCCTGATGTGACACCATTGGATCCCTCCTTGCTAAAAATCCAACTCCGGGAGGGAAAAGCTACAGCAAATGAGACCCCTTTGGCTCTCCTCTGGTTGAAATGATTATTTGCATGTTAATCTCATAAAACAGGCATAAGCAAGGCAGGCATAAGCCAACTTCACCAACCCTCTCTGAGGATCCTGGACATGTGTAGGGGAATCCCCGAGTGTTGTTGAGCTGACCGAGTTCTATTTTATCTCGGCTCTCATCCCACTCTGGTGCAGGGAGCATGCTGGAGGAACCGGGAGCACATTTGGGGCATCTTTATCTTACGGCAATCCCCAGCTGGCAACCTTGGGGACTAGTGACAGGGCTGCTTAGACTTGTGCCTGAGCATCAGCCCAGCCACTTCAGCATCAGGGAGCTACTTTACACACCTCCCCCTGATCTGCACTGAACAAGTGAAAGGCAGTCCCAAGGATCTTAGGCTAATTTCTCAATTCTAATTTTCTCTTTGTGGGTAAAGAAAATATTATGGCAAGAACATTTTCCTTTTCATAGGGCCTTAGTCACTTACACAGAACAGACTTTGTACATTATAACTTCCTACGTACCTAGTTTAAAAAAATAAATAAAAAAAACCTCCATGAAAGGAAAGTGATGATGCACTTCCATACCCTAGTAACCCCCAACAATCCCGAACTTTGGCTGGAAAGGATATGAGCAAATGGGTCATCAATCACACCCCACCTTTATAGAGCATTTACTGGGACTACCCACAGATCCAGACATTTTGGTCACATATACACACAGACTTAAGAGAGAACCTTAGGGAGACTGGTGCAATTTAAAACCCCGCCTCTCATGTTCTTGGAGATATTTCCCCAAATCGAACAAGGAAATATATTTGTTCAGGATACCAACAATAGCAGCAAGGACCAGCATCACGATATTATGGCTCTAAAGTGAAACCTCTATTACAATGTTGCCAAAAAAAGTAGGGTATGTGAGAGAGACAGGATATGAAATCATGGCTCAAATCATCAGACCAAAGTCTGGTGTGAGAAGCATTGGGCTTGAGCTAATGAGCTATTTGCAACAGTCAAGGAAAAACGACCACAAGTTTGAGCTAAACTCAAGAAAGTTACCCAGAAAGATGGCAGGCTGTTATTTAGATAGGGCCTGATCTTCCAGTGAAATCAAGTACACAACTCCCATTGACTCCAGTGGCACAGGATCTGGCTTATAGTGAACAATACCTACATCGAGCACAGCTCAGCACCAATGCACCTGTATCTCTAAAATGTTTCCTTTGTATACAGACCTATTGTCGGCAGGAGGCACCTCCTTATGGCTGATCTGGAGATCAGGGCTTGCCCTCTTTCCTCAGTTACCCCTGTGATGCCCCCCTCCCCCCCAACTCAGGGTATTCCCACTTTGTGACTCAGCCCTCTTGCCAGGTCACTGTATAGTCCTCCCCCTCCAAGGAAACAAGGTCTCTCTGAACCAACTGTCCGGCTGGTGTCTCCAACACTCCTGCACCACTTCCCAGTAGATGGTAGGGGAGCCCATGCCCACCCTCTACTCTGGGCTCCATCCCAGAGACCCTATAACAAGCAGCCAAGAATCTGCACATTCCTATCCCTTGCTGCTGTTTCCCTGGGCTTCTTTCTACCTCATCCTCTCAGGCTTCCTTTCCCCACAACTCCTCTGGGGTGGACCTTTCTTCCAGAGCTAGAACCCTAGGGCTTATTCTCCCTCTCGGTTTTCACTTCTCCTCTGCTCAGCTCCCAGAGAGAGACTGCTGACTTTCTTCCTACAGCCTCTTTCTGCTGCAAACTTCCTGGCTTTATAATCCAGCCTGCTTGTCTCCATCTGGGTTTCTTGTTCAGTGAGGCCTTGCTCTCCCTCCAGGTACAGCCAGATACTCTAATTGGTCCCGCAAGCCAATCTAACTCCTTCAGGGCCTGGGTAGGGGTACACATCCCGTCACACCTGCATATAGCAATACTACTATATACCACATAGCTATTTGCTAATTCATATAAAAATGCCATCACAGACATTTACATATAGCCATTTGTAAATTAACAATTTTCTAAATGTAATGGAAATGAACAGGTTTCTGTGTGCTTTTAAGAAGGTGCTTTTACCGCAGAAACAATGATTTTGGCGTCCTTTGAAAAGTAAATAAAAGACTAGCAGGTTTAATTAATGTTCTTTTTTTTTTGCAGGGGGTCATTATGTGAAATTTAAAGCATAGAGACCTTCAATAAAAGCAAAATCAACCTGTTCTTTAATCTGTTGTTTCTTTGAATCTCGCCCGTCTTTGTAGTCAGGTCCACGATTCCTTAACCTGATTTATGTGATTGGTCAATTGTGAGTTAATGAAGGGGATAAAATGTTTTCTGGAATGCTGGGCTAATCAACAAATGGCAATGACCAGTAACTGGACCAATGCCAAGGAAGGAATTTAATCCTCTGAAGTCCAAGGGTATTGTAGAGTTGCAGTGAAGTGGGAACTGAAAGAAACCAATTACATCATCCCATTTGTTTCCTGAGCTTGGGACAAATGTGCTCACTCCAGCAAGCATATCCGAAGACTAATTATGTATATATAAAAAAAGTTAGGAAGGAATTTGTCTATGTACTTTTAGGCGTATGTGATTTCAAGTGTGGCTTAAGAGTTTTAATTCACTCCTTTTTTGTCAACTTTTTACTGTTTGATGCATTCAATGTAGGTTGTTTTTTCTGAAGATCACACATTTTCTCCCCCTTATTTTTCTTAATGATGCAAATCACCTCTCTTTCATTCAGTCAAATACTTTTTTCTGAATTCTCAGTTGCAATGCAAAAGCAGAGCAGTTCAACTGCAAGGATTAAAGAGGTGTTTTTAAAATGCACGTATAGCCTTCAATTTTAATATTTTTAGATGAGAAAATAGAAACATCTTTGCTTTGCATCACATGCACTGGGCCAAATTCAGTCACGCTGGATTCCCATTGAAGTCAAGGAGGTTACGAAATGGGTGAATTTTGGGTCATTCATTGTGGTAGAGATTTTCAAACATGATCATTGACTGTGGGTGCCTCATTTTTGGAACGGACTGAAGATCAACTCCCAGCAGAGCTGGCCAGATATGAGATATCAAATTCCATGAGGGTGGGAAGATGGGGAGAACAGAGAGAGAGAGAGCGAAAGGAAGTAAAATGTGTCCATGGAAACTGGTAATCACCTCCCCTCTGTCTGTGACTGGTACCACCATAACGCCACCCCCCTCTCCAGAATGGAATTCATCCTGCCCAGTGGAGATGCTGTGTGTTACTTTTTGGTCTCCTGTGTTCTAAGCATAAGGCCTCAGCTCCAGAAGTCTCTGCATCATTGTATTCCTAAATTACAAATAATCCACTGACTTTCTATCTTATTATTAAAACAAAGCCAACAAACAAAACACTTTAAATGGCACAAACCCAATTTACGGTGCTAGTAGCTGATCTATGTAACTACCGTCCCACTACTGTTAGCCTCATCCTCCCTTCCGTAGGTGTGTGTGTGTTCCAAAATTGGACCCCAGTCTTGCAATATGATGCATGCAGGTGGATTCTAAATTCTTTCAGGCAAGGCCTGTCTTTCATTATGTATTTCATAGAGCCTCATGTTGCGGGGTCTGATCCAGCTGCTACTGTAATTCATGTAATGACAATAAAATAGTTGGGCAGCTCAACATGCATTGGAAGACCCCAGAGAAGATTCTAACACAGCAATTGTTTTTTCATTTGTTAACAATTGGGTTGCTGTAATGCACAAAGAAGTGAGTTTTAAAGGAGGCAAGAGGCGGTGCTTGGTAAGAGATTTCTGGGCACAGGGGCCAGCAGGGAAGACACGACACAGAGAATGATGAAGAGACAGGGAGAAATTAGAAGAGATTAGTTAAGGTTGCTTAATAAACCTGATGCATTCAAATATGTCAGCTCTGTGTTAACAGCCAGTGATGAGACAGCTGTATGCTCCTGCAGATCTCAGACTGGAGTCTGGGGGTGAAGTCCTGGCCCTATTGAAATCAAGGGAGGTTTGCCATTGAGTTCAACTGAGTCAGGATTTCACCCCAAGTCAGAGATACTCCCACGCCATACCAGTGAGTCCAGACAACTCTAATGGAGTCAGAGTCTCCTCTGGCTTCCTTTTGTATTCTGGAAGCCTTTCTCTTTAAACCATCACTGTTGCTCCATTTATTGCTTTAGCTCCTTTGCCTCTTGGTTATTGTTTCCTGTGGTGTTTTGTGAGCTAACTGCTGTCCTCATGTGAGACGGCTGGGTTACAGTACCACCGAACAGCTGCACCTCTCCTGCTTTAAGGACTTGTTGATTAGAACAATTAGCTCATCCAGCTTGAAAATATCAGTTCCTGCTTCCTTTGCTGATGATTGGAAGCACATGTCATTAGGCCTGAAGCATTTCACAACAACCTGGATCTCGTCAACAAGACAACTGCCATTTCACTAACTGAGGGAGGGAGAGAGTAATGAACAGGTGGGCTCTGGCAGTGATCATTACAAGTAGCAGCGCTGGATTAAGGCAGGGTCCGTCAGGGCCACCCAGAAGATTCAGGGGGCCTGAGGTTTTCGGTGGCGGGGGTCCTTCCGCTCCGGGTCTTTGGGGCACTTCGGCGGCAGGTCCCGGAGCGAGTGAAGGACCCGCCGCCGAAGACCCAGAGCAGAAGGAGCCCTTGCCACTGAAGGAGAAATTTAGCTGTAATCTACCCCCAGTGACCAACATTTAAGGGCACACCAACAGGAGTAAATGTGCAAATGTCCATGAAGGAAGTAGAAGTTGTCCCAGCTCGATCTCTGCTCCGCTTCAGGCCCTGCCCCCACTCCAGCCCTTCCCCCAGGACCCCACCCCCCATCCTGCCTCTTCCCACCATCACCCTGGAGCGTGTCCTGCCCTCACTCCACCTGTTCCTGGCCCTGCTCCTCCCCCTCTCCTTGGTGAGGCACTGGGGGGGAAGGGCAGGAGTTGATCGGCAGGGTCCATTGGTGGGCAGGAGGCACGCTCGGGGGAGGGGGAAGAGCTGATCAGTGGGGCCCGCCGGTGAGTGCTAAGCACACACTATTTTTTTTCCGTGGGTGCTTCAGCCCTGGTGCATCCACAGAATCAGCACCTATGCAACTGTTAATCAAAGGAAAGCCTTGCAGGAGAAATCCACACAGACCAGCAGGGTTTTATTATGGATATGCCATAACCCTGATATACCCCCACCAAACCCACACAGTTTTGAGGCCCGATTTTCCTCTCACCTAGAATGTTTCAAATCAGGAATAAGTTGGCCCACTGAAGACAAGGGGAATTAGCCCTGTTTAGAAAATGAAGTTCCAGAGAGGAGAATCGGGACGTTAGTGTACAACAGCGAGGCCCTGACCCAGTTAAATAACTTTACTCACATGAGTAATCCCATTGAACTCAATAGGTCTACTCTCCTGTGTATGTGCAGGCTCTGGACCTAGAAGCCTGACTAGGAATCACAGATCCATGCCTTCCCCTGGTCTAGCAGTCCTACACCATTATATTTTTGTCACCCAAATTCTCACCAATCAATAACAGTAATTTATTCTCCACCAGTGCACAGAAATAAGTGTATGAACTAGCACCAGAAAAATAAATACAGTCCAGTCTTATACCTCATGTAGTCATTTATACCTGAGCAAAGGGAACTTCTGCAACATTCATATTGGGGCTGGTTTAAAAAAAAAATTTGATGAAACAGTTTTTTGTCAGAAATTCAGTTTCACTTAAAGCAAAACATTTCTCAGGAAATGTCAGTTTTAATGAGGTTTTTGATGGCACAGTGTAGAAACAAATCATTTCACTTTATCATTTTTAGTTTGATGATGTTAAAACATTTTATTTAGCTAAAGTTAAATGTTTCAGTTTGACTTTAGCATTTCATTTCATTTTGACTTGTATTATTAAATTAATTTTAATATTATATTTTATAGTATAATGTTTCAAAATGATCAAAATGAAATGTTTTTATTTTAGCAAAATGAAATGATTTGATATTTTCAAAAAGAAATTTCCATATTCCAATTCAAAATTGTCCAGAATTTCCGCAAAAAAATTCAAAATTTTGACTTTTTGTTCCAGAACAAATTTCAAAATGTCAACATTTCCCACAGAACAGAAATTCTAGTTTCTGACTAGCTGTAATATATATTACACAACAATAAGCACTGACATCCCCCAAAGCAAATGTTCTCTATTGGCATGTTACATATAACTGTGTAGCATTATGAGCTTGATGCAGGAATTACTGGGTGAAATTCTATGGCATGTGCTACACAGGCGATCAGATTAGATGATCGTAATGGACTTTTCTGGCCTTGGAATTTATGAAGATAATCTGTAGGGTTTCGTTTTGGTTATTTGGGTGACATGTTTCCTAATACCATTTTCTGTGGACATTAAGTTTCAGCTTAATTTTTCAGAAGGCCCAGCAAAGATGCTTTACTCATAAGATCCTGTGAAACCATATTATTATTATTATTATTATTTATTATTTATTTTATTTATAGCAGTGCCCACTATGTGCACAGTATTTTCAAAACACTTAGGAAGAACAGTCCCTGCTCCAAGCAGGGCCGCCCAGAGGATTCAGGGGGCCTGGGGTCTTTGGCGACAGGGGGCCCCCGCCGCTGAATTGCTGCCGAAGACCCGGCACTTCGGCGGCGGGTCCCAGGGCGGAAGGACTCCCCACCGCCGAATTGCCGCTGAAGACCCGGAGCGGCTCCAGGTCTTCCGCAGCGGGTCTTTCACTCGCTTCGGGGGCAAGGGCCCCGTGAGAGTTTTCCGGGGCCCCCGGAGCGAGTGAAGGACCCCGCTCCAGGGGCCCTGGAAAACTCTCGTGGGGGCCCCTGCAGGGCCTGGGGCAAATTGCCCCACTTGCCCCCCTGGGCAGCCCTGGCTCCAAGGTGCTCACAGTCTATGGAACGTGGATGTCTATTTTCATTGTAGTTTTGGTTGGTGAATGTTATTTGCTGGCCTGTAGCAACATTGGAGATAATTTGTCAAAGAGCGTATGCTGTTATTCAAGTTGCATGACATTGATGTAGAGTAACTAAACACTGTTACACTTAGTTCCTTGATTCCAAAGAGAATATATCTATGTATATACACATAAGATTAGCAGAGTTAATTGAAAAACAGAATTTCTATCCAGTGCGAAATTCTGATATTTCAACATTTGTTTTCATCCCTACTCAGGATTAAACCTTATGAGGAACCAAAAGTTTGATTCAGAAATTTTGGAACCAAAAAATTGTGGCGTTTTCTGTCAAAAATAAACATTCAGACATTCCCAATTCAAAATGTTTAATTTTGGTTTGTCAACCTTGTCTAGGCTGCTAGCATGGCCAAAATCATTCTGATTATCATCCTCTTTTGCATTCAGGGGTTTTTAAATCTCATCACTACATTGGATCTTCCTTCTCCCAAGTAGAGATAGCCCTGAGGTAGGAAGTTTGGCTCTAGCTTTAAATCCAAACTTCTTTATAGTTGGAAGAATCTGATGCAATACTCCAGCTTTTATCAAGAAAACCAGCCCTCAGTTTCTTTGCCAAGTGGTGCGGCGTCCCTCCTTGGTGGCAGTGGTGAGAAAACACTTTGCTTTCAATGGGAAAAAGCCAACATGAGTAGATTCCCGAGTCCCTCAGGGCTCCTCTCTGGAAGCCCAGGCCCCCTCACACACTGGATTTACTGCAGGTTGCAGGGAGTTGGGATGAATGAGGTTGTGGGAGTCTCTTGTTAAAATACTGGCAGCACAGTCACTGCTGCTGATGGTTACAGGGATGTGTAAGCTGCAAAGAGGTTTAGGATCAGTTCAGATATGCCTCCGAAAATCTGGCTGCATTTACGATGATTTGTTTATAATATCATGTAGATCCTGGCCTCCAAAATTCTCTTAGCTGCATGAGAGAAATTCCCTCGGCCTGTTGTCACAAAGCAGAAGTGGGGACATTTGGTAATTTGCCTAGAGGTCAGGGGCGGCTCCAGGCCCCAGCGCAGCAAGCGCGTGCCTGGGGCGGCAAGCCACGGGGGGTGGTATGTCGGTCGCTGTGAGGGCGGCAGTCAGGCGGCCTTCGGTGGCATGCCTGCGGGAGGTCAGCCGGTCCTGCGGTTTCGGTGGCGGGTACACCGAAGCTGCGGGACTGGCAGATCACCTGCAGAAACGCCGCCGAATCCACATGACCGCGGACCGCCCACAGACATGCCGACAAAGCCCACCTGACTGCCATGCTTGCGGTGGCAAAAAACAGAGAGCCGCCCCTGCTAGAGGTATATTACTGAGTAAGTTTTACTCACTAATGGATGACTGAGAAAGAACCTTCCCACTCACACGGAAACATCTCTAACGTGCCCAATGCCAAGGGAATGTAAATGTACAGCTCCCAGCTCCCATCAGAAACAGAGGAGAAAAAGTTCCTCATGATTGTCTCAGGTGGGAACCGTTCCCTGGGCATCATATTAAGTCATGTGGTTGGATTAAACAAAATAAGTTAATTCAACTCAAATAATTAAATATAGGGGAGATTGGTAGATCTTTTCATCTCAAGGTCACTTGTGTGACACAACCCTGCCTATATTCCCAGATCCTTAGAGTGCCGTTTTCTAGTGAAGGGGCTCTGTAGCAGCGGCAGGATGAGGTTTTTCTTGTCCCTCCGTGACCCCTCTTCTCATCCACTTGGATTACAAGTATCGTGATGGCTTTTCTAACTACCAGTCTTCTAGATTCAACTTGGAATATGGGTTCTTCTTGTCTTATACCTCATCAACTCTGGAGATACTGCAAACAGAACTCCATTGACTGTTCTGGCAATGACGCATGAGCCGAAATAGACTCCAGCTGCCATAGCTCTAACAGAAGTTGTTATGTTCGTGGCATACACACAGAGAAGTTAGATGAAAAAAAACATACAGTATTCGTTCTGGAAGGCAGCCGCGTAACACAATTTTATTTTTTTAAATTAAGAAAGATATCACACAAAACCAGAGAGAGACAAAGCTGCCTGCTCCTAAAGCCGCAAGGGACAACTGCAGAAGTTCCACCTGGGATGACCTTTTACATCAACAATTCTTTCCCATTAAGAGGCTAAACTATGCCCTTTTTGGGTAAAGCTAGGTCCCAAGGAAACAAATTCTTGTCTTGTTTCAGCCAAAATTAACAAAGTTCCAGGGCTAGTTTGCTTCAACTAAGCCCTCAGTGACAGTGTCCACCAGACAGTTGGGAAATATTTCTAAAGACCCCTCTAAAGTCCAGCTGGCGGTTCCAACTTTGCACTCTTTCCTTTAGGCCCTTGGGAAAAAATCTTCACTCAGCCAGACCCCAGAACTGTCAACACAGGACCTTTTACAAGGCCTTCTCCACTTAGAAGCAAGAGAAATAAAGAATATAGTACTGAGTTTAAAATATAGATCTGAAATTTAAAATAAAGTTTCAATGCACTGTAATTACTAGAGAAAACAGAATTAGTCACTAGAAATGTTGTGCCATTTGTACACATTTTGTCCTCTTTTCTGTTCATGAATCAATCTTGATTTTTTTGCAAATATATCTGTTATTTAAAAGTATTCATCAAATAATTTGGACCTACACTTTTCAGCCTATGGGCCATTTGTAAACTGATTTCTTCGTTTGTTCATTATCATTGTTCAGTAACAGGTAGCCACTTGTCTTATTTGTGGTGTCTGATTAGTCAGCTAAGTCATATGGTGTTGGTTCTGTTCTGATTGGATGACTGAAACCCTTTAAACAAGTGATTTGTACTGCAAGTGTGGACTTTGCTAATGTTTAGCTGAATAATTTATTCTTCTTAAAATATATAAATCACTTGGGACCGGCAAACACTTTCACAAATACCCAGTGGTCATGTGAAGTCAACCCATATAGTCATGAATATATTTATGAACTTGTTTCATGATTTGACCAACTCCAGGAATTAGTTAGTTCAGTAATGGTAAGTTGCTATGGTAACTTAATTTGACGTACTCCAAGAGACACAACAAAATGAGGCTCTTATATTAGGAACCTTGATGTCTCCAGCTCCAATCATCTCTTGGTGTAGGTTAATTATTTAAATGCTAGCAGAAGAGTGATATCATGTAAAGACATGACAGTTCACACTTTCCTCATATTAGAGGGGATGTTTGGAATATGTGTAAAGGAATCCCTTTGCAATGAAAGTGCTGTTATGGAATCCATCTGGGCCTGTGACCTCATTTCATCAAGTTAACAGAATTCACGTTTTTTATGCTTGCTTAATATATTTACCTAACTAGCCAAGGCAGTCTATTTCCATTTACTATTGGGTGGTTGTTGTTTTTTAAAGTGTATCAGACTGGCAATAGTACATAAGATACCAATGTGTAGGGTGACCGGATAGCAAGTGTGAAAAATCGGGACAGAGGGTGGTGGATAGGAGCCTATATAAAACAAAGCCCCAAATATCGGGACTATCCCTATAAAATCAGGTTGTCTAGTCACTCTACCAAGGTGCTACCTTCTCACTGCCTAATGGTGCTGACCTCATATGCAGTGTGCTTTAACTTAAAAAACCCTAAACAAATAAGGGGGGAAATTGTTGAAACATGTTAAAATTAACAGGCAGGCTAGTGAATTACTCTATGCACCAAACAAGAAAAGAGTCAAGAGGATCACCTGCTGCTGGAGTGGTACACATGGCGGAAGCAGAATGTAATGGATGGATATTATAAGGTCGGTAATGTTAGCAATTGTGCAAGATCAGGACGGGGGGAGGAGGGGTAATAGGCGCCTGCATAAGAAAAATCCCTGAATATCGAAACTGTCCCTATAAAATCAGGACATGTGGTCACACTAGCCAATGTGCTGCACCCATCTTTTCTCACCTATCCTGGGGCTAGTCTACTGACCACCAGATCAAGAAAATGCAATTGGGGGCACAATGGTGAGAGAAATCGATGCAGCAAAATTCAGTGGAATGGTAATAATGGGGGATTCAACTATCCACATACAAACTGGTCCAATGGTGCAAGGGGATAAAGTTTACAGAAATAATTTCTCAGCACTTAATTGGTTGCTTTTTGGAACAGCTCATTTTAGAGCACACAAGAGGAGAAGCTATTCTTGAGTTACTTTTTAGTAACACACAGCAGTCAACTGAAGTAGTGATGCTAAATTTGAGAAAAAGAGACATCAATAAAATGAGAAGGTTAGTAAAAAAAAAAAAAAAAAAGAAAAAAAGGCCTGCAAGCTCAAAGTAAAGGAAGCAAAATCCTTAGATGCGTGTTAGAAACACAATAGTAACATCTCAGAAGACATGTATACCGCTGAAGGAAAAGGGGGAAACCATTATGGCTAAATGCAAGGTTCAAGAGGCTATATGAGACCAACAAAAATCTGCCAAAATTAGTGAAAATTAGACCCAAGTGAAACCAATAAATGGGAGTATAAATTACAGCAGGCAGTAAGAAAGAGGGAAATTAGAAGGGACAAAATGGAGTTCGAAGCTCAAATGGCTAAAGGTGCAAAAACAACCAAGAGATTCTTCAGTCTATCAGAAGCAGGAAGCCTAAGAAAGGAGAGGTGAGTTTGTTGAATAACCAAGAGTTAAAAGGAGGAAATGGGGAAAATAAGGACACTGCTGAGAAGCAAAATGATTTATTTGCATCAGTCTTCACCAGTGAAGATGTTGACAAGATTCTCACTCCAGAACTGCCCTTTCTTGCTAACAAAGATGAGACACTCTCAGAAGCTAAGGTGACAGAAGAAGTTGTGCTGCAGCAAATTGATATTTCAAAATGCAATAAGTCACTAGGCCCAGATGGGATATATGGTACCTCAGTGTAGTCTAGCACTGAACAGCCACAATAATTACACTCGTTCTTATCTTGAAAGGAGGGTGAGTAGTGAGGTAACAAAAGCTGCAGATGACACAAAGTTATTGAGTTATTTAGTCAGGACCAGAGAGGACTGTGAGGAACCTCAGAGAGACCTAAACAGGTGAATGGGCCACATGATGGTAAATGAAATTTAGTGTTGACTGATGTAAATAATACACGTTGTAGGGAAAAATTTAAACCGCTCATGCCTAGTAGAGTTCTTGTGATGTCATCCCTGAGCCTGAGCTGGGGAGTGTTCTGAGGTAATTACCTGTGAGTCCTATGATAGGCCCATGCCAATTAACCATGGGCCGGCCAATCCACAAGCAAGGGCCTAACCAGGTGACCCCTAGGCAACTATATAGGCCTCAAATGGAAGCAACCAGTCCAGTCTGCTCAATGTTGCTACCTAGTTGGGAGAATTCCCAGCTGCCTGACAGTTCTGACAGACCGCACCAGCTTGTGTCTGTTCCTGTTCCTGCCCCTGCACCAGTCTCAGTCAGGCTCCCTCGGCTATCCTGATGTTTTAAATTAAGTGCGTCAGTCCCAGAAAGGGATCGTTATAGACAGCTTGATGTAAACCTCTGCTCAATGCACAGCTGTAGTAAAAAAGCTAACAAGACGTTCGGATTCATAAGGAACAGGATAGAGAGTAATACCAAAAAATATTATAATGACATTATATAAATCCATCATGCAACCTCACCTGGAATATTGTATGCAGTACTGGTCATCTCATCTGGAAAAGTGCATTACAGACCTGGACGGAGTTCAGAGTAGAGTAATGAGAATCAAAGGGCTGGAAACATTCTCACACGGAGGGAGATTGAAAAGATTGGGATTGTTTGCCTTAAGAAGAGAAAAACATGAGGCAACAAGATAAAGTATACAAAATAATGTGTGTAAATCTGACAGACCCTGGTTGTCAGTGGATGGGATTGAACCTGGGACCTCTAGAACTAAATGCATGAGCTAGAAGCCACATCATGTGGCTGTAAGCTCAGCCTGTTGCAGACTCATTAATCTTTAAGTGGTCTCAGTGCTACTAGAGGGGATAGTACACCACACTCAGGAGGTGTGCAGGTTACAAGTGGTCTAGAGAAAATCAGGAGCTTCTGTTCTACCTGTTTTATAACACAAAAACAGGGACAGTCAATGAAATTAAAAGATGGGAAATTCAAAACTGATAAAAGGAAATAACGTTTTCACACAGTGTAGGATGTAACTGTAGAACTCCTTGCCACAGGAAATTGTTGCAGCCACGACCGTAATAAGATTAAAAAAGGGATTGGATAGTTACATGAATATCTAGAGTTATAATTATTGACACTACAATTTTTGGAAGGGATATTAAACCTTGTGCTTCAGGGATTCAACCAATCTTTAACTATTAGAGACCAGGGTGAAACCTAGGTGGGGGGCAGATTATTCAACAACTGCCTATTGCAGGATTCCTCTGCCATCTTCTGAAGCATCTGGTGCACGCCACTGTCAGAGACAGGATATTGTACTAGCTGGACTTGGGTCTGATTCAATATGGCAAGTCCAATGTTCCTGTCCTACAGAGTGTTGAGTAAATTTCAGAGATGTGGCTTCAACTCCCAAAGAAGCTTGCACTCCACAGCTGGAATCTCTCCATGCAGAGGGAATACCAGGGACACTACTATCTGGGGAAGTAGTGGTAGCCTGGTTCCAGGGGACCCTGGCTTCCGGGCAAGGTTGGATTTAAACCTTATGCACCCCTGGGTGCAGCATCTTCAGTGCCCCTCCCTCCGTCCCTTCCCCCCCCACCCCCCGCCTACAGTTGCCTTCATGTTTTCCATAAGAAATTAAACAAAAGGAAATATAAATACAGCCTCCCTGGGAAGGAACGAGACCCTCCGCCACACACGACAGTCCCACCTCAAGCTGGGGCCCAGCCCACACACCCCAGGCAAGGCGCAAGGGGAGGACTGTATCTCTCCCCACGGCGAGCGGTCCCTGGGTGTCGTCCATCCTGCCCGCATCACAGCGCAGCAGCCGCGCTCCGGCTCTGCCCGTGCAAATGAATGGGGCGCCAGCCATGCCTCTCCCTCTGCCTCCGTGACACAGGGTGGACCTTCAGCTCCCAGCATCTACAGCAGCCACCCAGCCACGGCTCACTGCGTCCCCCCCCAGGCAGGCTGACTCGGATGCTCACCCTGCTCCAGCCCCACATGCTGGGCAGCCACCAACTTGTGCCAGGAGCCCACCCATGCACAGGGGAGCTGTATGTATTCACTTTTGAACTTTTAACCCACTTTTAACTTTTAGGTGCCCCTAGAATGCCGGTGCCCCGAGGCACATACCTACTGTGTCTAATTGGAACTCTGGCCCTGCTTCCAGGGACCCAGAGCTGCCACAGTGCCTCCCTTGAGATGACCTGGGCCTCCAAGGGATCTATGGGGCTTAGTGGTTGGACCCACAGTTGGTTTCCTCTCCACCCTCCCTCCTCAAATGATGGAACAATCCCCAGGCTGTGCTAGCCCACTGGGGGCCCTAAGTAGGAAGATTCCCCCTCCACACACACATGCAACACATAATAAAGGGTGAATAGGGGGGCCCCTGGAGCTGCTTGGGGCCCTAAACAATTGCTTAGCCTGCTTATGCCTAGTCCCAGCTCTGCCAATCCCCTCCCCGCCCACCTTGGAATATTTTGTGAGGAAACTCCATGCAGGAAACATCACAACGGTCTCCTCCTACTTAACCGCCTCCTTTGGGAGAGAGTGATTGGGCCCACAGTTAACAAGCAATGCTGAGTCCTCTCTCCTGTCAAACGTGACTCTTGCGTGCTCCCACCAGGACGGATGGGAGGAGGAATCAGCAGAGCTATCCATCATTATCTTCAAGAATGGTGGGGGGAGGAATTCCCCGATGATCATCTAATTCTGTTTTGGGGGGCAGCCCTCAAAAGGCTCCAGATCTAGACAACATGCTCAGTTTTTCTCTGCCCCTTTTATGCCACTCTGGCAGTGCAAAGGGGACTAAAAGGGGGCAGAAAATGGCCCCATGAAAATACAACCTTGGCAGACCTCTCCAGCTGGTATAAATGCTGGTGTAAGGACTCTACACTGACCCTGATGCCAGTCCCTATCACAGCTGTGGCCAGCATGCCCTGCACTATGGTTATTCTCATTCTTAGACCAACAGGGGGGAATTGGAAGTGGAATAATATAAGAGCAGCCCTGAGGCTGCTCTAATTTACACCAGGGGCTGCTCGTGCCCCTATACAACTCCAAAATTAGGGGGTAAAAAGGAGGTGAAAAACCCCAAGCACAGACCTGGAATAATAGAATCAGGGCCCTAAATTCCAGAAATAGGGAGAAGATTTCGCATTGTGTTTTTGTTAGCAGTACTGCAGGTCATGTCATTGGCGCTATATACTAGTCTTCTAGTATATAGACACAGATTCCAATAGAAATGGATGTAAAGATTTCTTCGAAAGGGATTCAGCTGCCTGTTCTGTTCAGTGTCACTCATGTTGCCAGCTCCCAGGGGTCAGCGGCCATGCATGTAAAATCATTCTTTTTTAATTTTCTGTCCCTGTAACATGACCTGTGTGCTGTACTACATCTTCATGTAGCAGAGCTGTCTGGAGAACATCTGTTGCAATCCCAGCTGTTGAAGCACTTCCCTGATCCGACTTTTTGTCTGTGGCATGTGCAAAAGTCATTGACGGGATTACATCTCAGTGCCTCCTACAGATCTTGTTTTCTCAGTTCTCACAGCCACAGACAGACAGAAAGAGAGGGTGGAAGGACAAATATGGGCCAAAATACTTTATTCTCATCAACTCTGTACAAGTAATTTTACTGTGGACTGACTCATATCAGACAGACACTAAAACCCATCAGAGTTTTTATTCCCTTTGGAGCCATATAATTAAAGCTGCCCACCTGCTCCAGAATCTGTCATTTTTTTATGCTCAGGGCAACGTGATACTTGGTTATTATCACGAACTATGTTAAGCTCTACCCACTGTGGAGTTTTGAACAACAGTCCATGAGAAAACTGTAATCCTCAACTCTCAACTATAACTCCTTGTTATAATGCTTATAATTCTTGGTTTGAGATAATGGTGGAACATGGGGTATGGAATCTATTCCAAATATGCGTACTTGTAACTTGTGCTGCACTTATTTTGCCTTCATAGACAAGATCAATTGATTTTCAATTAATCTGTATTCCATCCTTTCAGCACACTGCCATCATTTCCATATCGGTATAAGTGACTTTGGAGACTTGATAGCCCAGGGGATTGCTAATGAGGCAAGGAGCTTTTCATCTCTGAAATATATATTTGCTGCAAGCCGTGAGTAATCCAGGAGGGCTTCCCTGTGGCAGGGGAGCTCTGGTGTCACCTGTACCTAAGCTCTCCCCAGTTTTTTCAAGCTGAGCCCTTAATTTCCTGAAGCTGGATTAGGACACTACACAGTCCGTGTTGTTCCAATTCTCAGTGTTTTAGGAGTCTCCTCAGTTCTCTTTAGAGTCTCATCGTATGAATTGTGAGGACTCCTGCAACTCAGCTCCAGACCCTAAGTTCTCTGCATGTGAAACACTTGGCCGCTGATTTGGAATGGCTGCGGAATAGTCCTTTCTAGTTCATGTTGCATTTCTTTCAGCCTCAACATGCCCAGAAAATGCATTCTAGTTTACTCATGCCTGAGTCACACAATCTTTTAAACCAAGAAGGAACTAAAACCCAACTCATTGTAGATTAACCAAGCCATATAAAAATGTAATATCACAAATATAACAACACATCCCCATATATATAATATAAAATATAGACTAAAGTAAAAATGCTTTCTAATGCCATGCAACACTAGTGACACAGATTCTAAATAATCAGTGGTTGCAGAGCATTCACAGTATGAATGCAGTAAAATGTGTTACTCTAAAAATAGAGTAACACATTTTTATCTATATACGTGCTATTCCTAGACTTCTGAGATCCTTAAAAGGTATCTAAAGCCGAGCTTAATAATAAACTAAACAATAATCATAATAATCCAGAGTTTATTAAAGGTGGTAAGGAATTTTTTTCTGCAAAAAAATTAACCAAAAATGAAAAAAAAATCATTTGTCAATTGTTCTACAAAGTTTTTCAGATTTTCTTGGAAAACTAAAACCCCATACTCCCCCCACAAATTTTGGCAACTGGAAACTGTTAATTTTCAGCCAGCTGGGCAAAAAAGTATTGGTTTTATTGAAATTTTTTGCCTGTCAGGACATGTTTTTTTTCTTCAGTTTTCGGTTTCCTGTCTAAATTTCTGTGTTGACGTAAAAGCCAATTTTTGTCCAAAAAGGTTTTGAAAGAAAAAATGGCAGGCAGGCCTAATAATAACAACTCATAAGACTTCACATATTCAAAACACCATAAAATATGTATGAATCTTAATTTAAAGTAAAAAAGACAACACGGAGCAAATAAATGTTAAAATGGGAGTCTGATAAATCAGGTAAACTGGCTGAGTGAATGAAAAATGACCGAATAGATCTGGATTCAGGAGGACAAGTTGAAATGGCCTTACTTTAGCCTACATTCCATAAGTGAAGACAGGGACTTTTCACAGTCTGCCTTCTTCTCCTTTTCCCAGGGTGGGGTTGGTTTCTGGAACCTCTGAAACTCAGAGAGGTAGAGTCTCAACAGCTCTGTCATCCTATATTCTTTCCTCACGGACAATATGTTTCAGGGGAACTGAGTCCAGTGTCCTGGGTAAGCTAGAAGCTTCTAAAAGAAACAAAGGCGGAATTCTGTCTCCATTGAGGTCAATGGCAAAAGTGCTGGAATCCTTGCCAATCCCTGCCATAAAATTGGACACTTATGGCAATTTTGGGGTCAGGGATAGTCTTTATGTCAAAAGGAAATGTGCAAAACCAGTGCATAATACTGAGAAAAGAGAAAAGAAAAGAAAGTTGCAGTGACAGCAAGGTGACCCCAGATCAGAGATCATCGTAAAGGCACACCTGTGCAGCCTGTATCCTGGGCAGACGCCTTAACATTCTGTTTCCCTTTGCACTTAGCAGATGTTTAGCTTGTCATAACAAAATACTATTGAACTGAACATAGTTACACTCTCTCCCTGTCAGATTTGAGCCTTTGCACCTTGTTACATGGTGCAAAACAAATAAGAAACCTATCCTATCCCATCCCCAACACTTGTCTGTGTTTATTAAGGAGACTTTTAATTTTCTTATGAATGTCCAAAATCTAACAAGAGTTGGTAGAAAATTTCAAACTGCATGAAAAAATACTTCTCCCTTCCATATATAGTTTCCCTTCTATTACATCACCGTTGGATCACTGGATGATTATCTGTTCTGTTCATTCCATCTGAAGCACCTGGCATTGGCCACTGTCGGAAGACAGGATACTGAGCTAGATGGACCTTTGGTCTGACCCAGTCTGGCCGTTCTTATGTTCTTATACATGGCCTCAGCAGATTCCAAATATAAAGCTTAACTACAAAACAAAACAAAAGTACCTCCAACAAGAGTAACAATCCAAAAATGCATCTTGGAAATACTGGTCATCCATGGTTGTGGGAAGCAGCCAGTTTACTGCCAAAATCTGTCCACTTATTTGTTGCCTGACATTCCTGAGGGGATTTACCTTTGTTTATTTAAACAATTTTATACCATTCAAATCTGCTTCCAAATGTTTTGGGTTAATGATTCTCAAAATGTGTATTGTTAGTTGGGATGATTTTTTCAAGTTTTATAAATCAATTGGTACACTCGCTCACAAAAGCATTGGTGGCAATATCTTATCTAGAATTCACAAACAAGTTTTATGTAGTTATTGCTGGGCAAGGGGTCCCATGAAATATCATTGGACTGCTAACAAGATGCTTACGGAACATGTTTGCACTTGTCAGGATGGTATAACTCATCCAGTGTTAATTCTCTCTCTCTCTCTCTCTCTCTCTCTCTCTCTCACACACACACACACACACACACACACTCACTCTCTTATTCAGATGGGGTGGGGGGGAATCCCTTACCTCTTCAGACTGTAGTTTTTTGAATGTGATAGTAGCTTGTCAAGGAAACAAGTGTGGAATGCTGTTGGCAGTGATGTCATGAGAACATAAGAGCAGCCATAAGGCACACCAATGGTCCATGTAGCCCAGTATCCACGGGTTCTGGAACTAGAAGTGCTGGGGGTGCGGTTGCACCCCCTGGCTTGAAGTGGTTTCCATCATACACAGGGCATATAGTTTTGTTCAATGGCTCTCAGCCCCACTATAAAAACTGTACCAATGCCACTGTCAGTATCCTGTCTCTGTCATCCAGTCACAGCTTCTGCAGTTGGGGATTTAGGGACACCCAGAGCATGGGGTTGTGTCCCTGACCATCTCAGCTAAAAACCATCAACAGACCAGTTCTCCATGAACTTATCTAAATCTTTTTTGAACCCAGCTAAACTTCTGGCCTTCACAACATCCCCGGCAACAAGTTCCATAGGTTGGGTGTGCATAGTGTGACAATGTATTTCTTTGTTTGTTTTAAACCTGCTGCCTATTAATTTAATTGGGTGATGCCATAGTTGTTCTATTATATGAAGGGGCAAATAACACTTCCCTATTCAATTTCTCCATACCATTCATGATTTTATAGCCCTCTATCATATCCCCTCTTAGTCATATATTTTCTAAACTGAACAGTCCCAGTCTTTTAAACCTTTCCTCATATGGAAGCCATTTCATACCCAAAATAATTTTCATTGCCCCTCTCTGCACCTTTTCCAATTCTAATGTCTTTTTTTGAGATGAGGTGACCAGAACTGCACACAGTATTCAAGATTTGGGTACACAATGGATTTATATAGTGACATTATGATATTTTCTGTTTTTTTTCTAGCCCTTTCCTAATGGTTCCTAACATTGTTAGCTTTTACTAACATGTGTTAGCTGCACATTGAGTGGTTGTTTTCAGGGAACTATTAGCAATGACTCCAAGATCTCTTTATTGAATGGCAAAAGCTAATTTAGACCCCATCATTTTCTATGGATAGTTGGGATTTTTTTTCCCAATGTGCTTATTAACATTAAATTTTATCTGCCATTTTGTCGGCCACTCTCCCAGTTTAGTAAGATCCCCTTGTAACTCTTCACAGTCAGCTTTGGACTTAACTATCTTCACTAATTTTGTAACATCTGCAAATTTTGCCACCTCATGGTTTACCCCCTTTTCCAGATCACTTATGAATATGGTAAACAGCACTGGTCCCAGTACAGATTCTTAGGGGAACCTACTATTTACCTCTCACCATTATGAAAATTGACTACTTATTCCTACCCTTTGTTTCCTATCTTTTTACCAGTTACTGATCCTGTTACCTGGGTTTTTTCAGAACCCAAAGCAGCAGTAACTTAACTTCTTTCTCTCCAGGTGGTGTCAGGAATAACTCAATGGGAACAGAGCACTTCCGTCTGATAAATGAGAGATACAAGAACGTGTGCTCTTATCTAAAACTACTATGCTAGTGAACAGGGGACTGCAAACAGGGAGGGAGTCATAATATAATTGCTAGGGTTAGGAAGGGCCACATTGCCAGTGCCAATGCTGGTCCTGTCTCCTCCACCTGCGCCTGTATCCAGCCAGACAACCTGACCATGGATGCCTCTACCCAGATCCTGGTGTGGATTTGCAGAGACTGTGGCCTGCATTTCCCACTTAAAGAAAGCCAGGCTGGGGGGACCATCCAGTGTGAAAGGTGCACAGATTATCCAACAAGTTCTTGGAATGTATTGGACACAATGTTTTGTTTCAGAAGGTGGAGAAAGTTACTAGGGGAAAGGCTATTCTAGATTTGATTTTGACAGATAGGGAGGAACTGGTTGAGATTTTGAAAGTGGAAGGCAGCTTGGGTGAAAGTGAGACATTATTAAGGGCAGAAAAGCAAACTATCCCACTGCGTAGGAAAGATAAAAAGTATGGCAGGAGACCACCCTGGATTAACCAGGAGATCTTCAATGATCTGATCTCAAAAAAGAGTCCTACAAAAAGTGGAAACTAGGTCAAATTACAAAGGATGAATATAAACAAATAACACAAGTATGTAGGGACAAAATTAGAAAGGCCAAGACACAAAACAAGATCAAACTAGCTAGAGACAATAAAGGATAACAAGAAAATATTCTAAAAATACAGAAGCAAGAGGAAGACCAAGGACAGCATAGGCCTGTTAATCAATGCGGGTGGGGGGGGAAACAATAACAGAAAATGTGGAAATGGCAGAGGTGCTTTAACGACTTCTTTGTTTTGGTTTTTACCAAGAAGGTTGGTAGTGATTGGACATCTAACATAGTGAATGCCAGTGAAAATGAGGTAGGATCAGAGGCTAAAATAGGGAAAGAACAAGTTAAAAATGTCGTAGACAAGTTAGATGTCTTCAAGTTACTAGGGCCTGATGAAATATATCCTAGAATACTCAAGGAGCTGACTGAGGAGATATCTGAGCCATTAGCGATTATCTTTGAAAAGTCATGGAAGACTGGAGAGATTCCAGAAGACTGGTAAAGGGCAAATATAGTACTAATCTATAAAAAGGGAAATAAGGACAACCCGGGGAATTACAGACCAGTCAGCTTAACTTCTGTACCTGGAAAGATAATGGAGCAAATAATTAAGCAATCAATTTGCAAACATCTAGAAGATAATAAGGTGATAAGTAAGAGTCAGCATGAATTTGTCAAGAACATTTTTTGTCAAACCAACCTGATAGCTTTCTTTGACAGGATAACAAGCCTTGTGGATGGGGGGGAAGTGGTAGACATGGTATATCTTGACTTTAGTAAAGCTTTTGATACTGTCTCGCATGATCTTCTCATAAACAAACTTTGGAAATGCAACCTAGATGTAACTATAAGGTGGGTGCAAAACTGGTTGGAAAACCATTCCCAGGGAGTAGTTATCAGTAGTTCACAGTCATGCTGGAAGGACATAACAAGTGGGGTCCTGCAGGGATCAGTTCTGGGTCTGGTTCTGTTCAATATTTTCATCAATGATTTATATAATGCCATACAAAGTACACTTATAAAGTTTGCGGACAACACCAAGCTGGGAGGGGTTGCAAGTGCTTTGGAGGATAGAATTATAATTCAAAATAATCTGGACAAACTGGAGAAATGGTCTGAAGTAAATAGCATGAAATTCAATAAGGACAAATGCAAACTATTCCACTTAGGAAGGAACAATCAGTTGCACACATACAAAATGGGAAATGACTGCCTAGGAAGGAGTACTGCGGAAAGGGATCTGGGAGGGTCATAGTGGACAACAAGCTAAATATGAGTCAACAGTGTAACGCTGTTGCAAAAAAAGCAAACAACATTCTGGGATGTATTAGCAGGAGTGTTGTAAGCAAGACACAAGAAGCCTTGGCTGGGATGCTTTAGTTGGGGTTGGTCCTGCTTTAAGCAGTGGGTTGGACCAGATGACCTCCTGAGGCCTCTTCCAACCCTAATCTCCTATGATTCTATGATAATTCTTCTGCTCTATTCCGTGCTGATTAGGCCTCAACTGGAGTATTGTGTCCAGTTCTGTGTGCCACATTTCAGAAAAGATGTGGAAAAATTGGAGAAAGTTTAGAGAAGAGCAACAAAAATGATTAACCGTCTAGAAAACATGCTTTATGAGGGAAGATTGAAAAAATGGGGTTTGTTTAATCTGGAAAAGAGAAGACTGAGTGGGGTCATGATAACAGCAGGGAGGGATAGCTCAGTGGTTTGAGCATTGGTCTGCTAAACCCAGGCTTGTGAGTTCAATCCTTGAGGGGACCATTTAGGAATCTGGGGCAAAAATCTGTCTGGGGATTAGACCTGCTTTGGGTTAGACTAGATGACCTTCTGAAGCCCCTTCCAACCCTGATAGTCTATGATTCTAACAGTTTTCAAGTACATAAAAGATTGTTACAAAGAGGAGGGAGAAAAAATAGTTTTTCCTAACTTTTGAGGATAGGACAAGAAGCAATGGGCTTAAATTGCAGCAAGGGAGGTTTAGGTTGGACATTAGGAAAAACTTCTATTCTATTTATTAGATATTAAGCACAAACACACACGATTTAGAACATCCCAGATATAGTTAGCCACAGTCTGAGATGTAATCACCACCCAGCTTCTAGGGGTCCTCTTTCTGTCCAGGTGACAGAGTTTAAATGCCAGCTCCTTGCCCAAAGAAAAGCTCCCTCAGACTGCTCAGAGGTATTTACTTTTACCTAATCTTGTATAGCTAACTCTAACAAAGCACAGAACCTATAGTGACTCCTACTGGGTGAGCATAACAACCTTCACCAATTCTCCTAATTTCAACAAACTACACATTATCTCAAAACATTTCTAATATTTCTAGTCCTAACAACAATCTGTCAGGGGCACCTAAAACCAAGGTCGCTATTCACTCACTTTCCTCCATAACTTTCTATCCACCCTCCCATTCTGATTAGAAAACTACAAATATGCAGTTGTCTGACCTTGCCTCACAAAGGTTTAAGATTATTCCTTGCTACGTGGTATTTGGTTTTCAGCTGCCAGTGGTTGAACATACAAAATGGCTGACTGCAGTACTGTCAAATTTTGGGATACACGCAAGAAAGTCAAATTCTATTGTAGCAATCCATGAGAGGACCTTCCTTCTTATCCCATGGCTACTTAGTCTGCTTAAGAGAATTTGGTGAAGGATCTTGTCAAAGGCTTTCTGAAAGTTCAAGTATGCTATATCGAATGTATAATCCTTGTCCAGGTGCTTGTTGACTCCCTCAAAGAATTCTAATAGATTGGTGAGGCATGATTTCCCTTTAAAAAAGCTGTGTTGACTCTTTCCCAATATATTGTATTGAATCTATATTGTCTGATAATTTTGTTCTTTACTATAGTTTCATCCAATTTATCTGATATTGAAGATAAGCTTACCAACCTGTAATTGCCAGGATCGCCTCCGGGGCCTTTTAAAAAAATAAGTGTTATATTAGCTACCCTCCAGTCATCTGGTCCAGATGCTGATTTAAGCAATAGTTTACATACCACAGTTAGCAGTGCTGCAATTTCATATTTTCCCTTCAGGACCCTTAAGCGAATATCATCTGGTCTTGGTGACGTATTCCTGTTTATCAGTTGGTTCCAAAACCTCTTGTATTGACACCTCAATATGGGACAGTTCCTCAGATTTGTCATGTAAAAAGAATGGCTGGGGTGTGGGGAATCTCCCCCATATCCACTGCACAATTCCCATTGACTTCAATGAAGCCAGGATTTCAACCCAAACCTTGCTGAGAGCCTGACCCAGGGACCACTGAAGACCCTAGAAGATCATTAGTGGTTTTTAGATCAGGCCTTGAGAGCGTAAGATAAATGATCAGGGCACAAAAACAGTATAACGTACTGGGCAATGGGTGTGTGTACCATTGCCCCCCACTGAGTGAGAATCAGATCTGCTCAGCTGTGGGTCATGAATCAGTGTTCCCTCTAATTTTTCCCATGCATGTGCGGAATGAATTTTGTTATGTGCACCAATATGGAGGTGATGTGTTGCTCTACAAAATTCATGTGGTGGTGGCAGGGCCTAGGGGTTCGGAATGTGGGAGGGGGCTCAGGGCTGGGGCAGAGGGTTGTGGTGCAGGAGCAGGTGAGGACTCTGGCTGGGGGTGTGGGCTCTGGGGTGAGACCAGGGATGAGGGGCTCAGGGCTGGGTCAGAGTATTGGGGTGGGAGGTTAGAGGGACTCTAGCTGGGGGTGCAGGCTGTGGGGTGGGGCCAGGGATGAGGGGCTAGAGGTGCAGGAGGGTGCTCCGGTGGGGAGAGAGGACTCCCCCCAGCAGCACCCTAACCCTAACCCTTTATGATGCTTTAGCAATGTCAAGGGGCCTGAAAGTGCAAACATAATTACGCTCACGTTAAGGTCTCTTTATACCCCCTTACTGATGTAAAGGGAGTGGGATCTTAGTGTAAATGAAAATCAGGCCCCAGCTCACACAAACATTGCAGAGAAGTACTTTATCATCTCACTCTGACATCAAGTCATACTTATCCTCAGGTGTCCTATTTTGCATCCAGATTTGGAAGAAGGTTTCGGGTAAATGTCCGGTTTGATCTCCTCTAACATCAAGAGGCAGATGCCTATGCTGCCCCTGAACTACCATGGATAGTTCCCCTATCAGAGAGCAACCTTGGCATTCTGCAGTATAAGGTCCCAGCATTATTCTTCCCACAGGTCTCTGTACTGAGGATCTTATGTTCTACTGAGAATAGTGCAACGAGGCACGATGAAGTGCAGATTGGATAGCCATGTCAGTTAGGATCACTTTTGAAAATGCAATTTAGGTTTCTATATCACTTAGGTGCTTTTGAAAATGTTACTCATCGTGATAGCAGACCTTGCCCCCACGAGCTATGCAAAGCCTCCATCCTGCCTTGTGATTCACCTGGGACTTGTCGTGCCCATGCAGAGCTCCACGGCAGTCGGTGGCTGAACATGGATCACAATGCAGGACTGGAGCTGAAAAAATGAGGCATAACGGATGAACGATACAAACAAGGAGCGGAGGAAGAAAATGAAAAGACAAGTTAACAAAAATTGGGAGACCAGATCCTGAGCTGGTGTAACTGGCATAGTGCCAGTGGAGTTAACGGAGCTGTCCCAGGATGGTTTTTGCACAGATTAGCCTTCTTATTCTTAGCTAGTGAGTAGCAGTATGAACAATTCGCCACCTGCCTAGCTATTACTGTAGGGCAGCTTTCTGTACCCATTACGACAATGGGGATTTTTAAGGAGGGACTTGAAGGAGTTCAGGTCAGTTCTTATTTTATCCAGTGAGTTTGCTCATTTTTATTGTGTCAGTGAGGAACCAGTCCCACAGCAGATCCAGGGCAAGATGACAAGAGAAACATGGTTAAGTACAACACGCCCAGTGGAGGAGGCTCTTTGCTGAGCTCGTGACTGTCCAGAAGGAACTGCTTGTACTCGCACAAAACCAGAAGGATGCACAGGGTCTTTACCAGCTGCCTCGCTCCAGAGGCTTCATTTTACATTGCTTTGGGCGGGCATGTATGGAGCCTTATCCCCCTCCTTAGCTGGGCCCAATACTAAACTGGGGCTGACCCCATCTTCCCCAGATGTAACCTGCCTGGCTAATTAGGCCCTTGTTAACCTTTAATTACCAATGTGAGGCATAAGCCCCATCACAAGACGACAGTGGGATTCAATTACAGGAGCACTTGATACAATTTTACAATTCGTAACGTATTTTGTGTAGTTCTCAAAGCCTCAAACTTCAGCTCCCGTTTAACAAAGCACTTAAGCACATGCTTAATTTTAAGATTTACCTTTTAAGTCAATGGGACTGAAGCACATATTTAGGATTAAGGACATGCTTATGTGCTTTGCTCAAGAGGAACAGGCTGCAGAATTGAGAATTGTGAGGTTTGTTCAAGCACTTTGGTACTGGGACCAATGTGAGCTGTTTGGCAACCTAAATTCCCACTCACTCCAGAGAAAGTTGACCCTATAAGGACAATTTAAGTAAATGATTCAAATTTACATAAAAATAATACATGTGATATGTCATTTCTACCTATGTATTTATATGGCCTCATCACCCAAATACCTGAGCACCTCTTTTCAAATGCATCCCGTCCTAAGCAGCAGTAATACAAACATCAATACTAATTCAACCTAAACACTCAATTCTTATCTCTGTGATTAAGTCACTGGCTTTAAAAACCTTCAGCATGTCAAACCAGAGAAAATGAAATACATGAAAACACCACTGCAAGTTGCATGAATATTTATTTTTTCAACAACCAAGGAGCAAGTTTACTGAACAGCTTTGCTAACTGATTGTCTGCAGAATAAGGACATTATGGCCATGTTAACTCAACCAGCAGTAGCCTATTGTTTTAGCAGACACTTCTTTTTCCTTACTTTTCAATAAACACACTGCAGGCTCTGGGAGGACGTGGGCCAAAAGTATTACTGAGCAAAGCAACAGACGAGCAAAACGTGGCAAAAGCAGAATTCGAATCATAACCAAGCAAGCAAGTATTGTTACAAATGTTCTCTTTAGTATGGAAATGAGCCAGGGGTAATAAAAACACTATAAAAATGTCAAAATGACTGATCACCATGCAGCCTTGGCTTTTTATTACTAAAACTTGCAATGAATTAAAAACATTGTGGGTTAAAAGAAATGCCATTTTCACTTAACTTTAATTGTTCACCTTATCCTCCCTCCACTGCACATTTAAATACTCGTTCAATAGAATAATTTAAGAAGAACATCAATCGAGATTAGATTAATATGAAATTGATTTTGAGCATAATGGGGGACTCTGCATTTATCCAAACTGCTAACCAGTATATTAATGTTAACGTTGCATGCTCAAGAGACTATATGTATATTTAAGTTCTAATGATGTTAATTCCCGCTAGAAAGCATAATGTTTTATGGCACAAGAATGAGGAGTTGTGTAATTCACATAATTCCATCAGCAAGTGACTTCTGTGTAATTTTGCTGTGTGTAATCTCAGGAATAGCAGTTCAATTTTTTAATTACCCAGATCCAGGAAAAGAGATATTTTGAAGCCTTTTTCTAAAGTATTATTTATTACCCCTTTTTCTAAGGCATAAAGTGGCTCAGAAATAAGCAGTGATCAAATGCCCTTCAAATGGGATTTGTTCAGTTAAAATGGAAAAAAATATGGATTCGTAGCTTTGTTAATGCCCATGTATATTTCAGGACGTGAAAAAGATTTGTTTAATTCTAATTAAAGCTGAGAATGGCAGTGATGCAAAAAACTTTTTAAAACCTAAAAGAACCACAAATAAAGGTCATACAACCACACATATAGTTTCCATAAAAGCTTAGTATGGTCATTTCTTCCTCCACGTAGACCTTGCTACATAAACAAAAATTGCAATAGACAGTTCTATAAAACATCCAATGCAATATTTGCAGTTAAAGTGAAAGTTTTATTAGGCATTATTCTCCATTCTCAATACCACATGTACCTTTTTTTAAAAGAAGTTTTTAGGGAAAAAAAAAATTCTCAATCCAAGAAATCGGTAGACTAATCCTTCCTGGCAAAACTATGTTAATGAAATAATCCAAAATATCTATTACCTTTTGGTTGCTAGCATAATTGTATTTTCTGCCATCACTACAACATGATAATAATTCTGTATTACAAACAACATGAGCCTATAGCATAAATTATGTATCCTAATCAGTACAACAGATAATTGGGTTTTATTCCCGGTTTTGGCATTGGTCTGCTGAGTGACCTTAGGCTGGTCACGTGCCTTCTCTGTGCCTCAGTTTACCCATCTCTAAAAAAGGGGACCTACTTTATAAAGCGCTTTGAGATCTACAGATTAAAAAATGCTATATAACAGCCAAGTAGTAATATACACAGAAATATTCCCATGCACATACTCTGTGTATGCAGCTTTCTGTCCATATAATATACATCATCACACCTGATGTAAATTGGTGCAACTATACTGACTTCAGCTGGGCCAAAATATAGACTACACACGCAAGCCAACATTTTCAAATTTGAGTGCCACAAGCCTTATTTAAGTGCCTAAATAACAAGGGCCTTCAACAGCTATTTAAATCGATAGGAAATGTCCATGTTGGGCCCCTCTGAAAAGCAGGCTTGTTTTATTTAAGGCCCTTATTCAGCAAGGCACTAAAACATGCACTTAATTTTAAGCACGTGAGCTGTCCCACTGAAGTCAGTGGGACTACTCATGTTTAACTTTAAGCATGCATTTAAGTGCTTTATGGAACTCGGGCTTCAGGCGCAGATCCTGAGGTATTTAGATGCCTATCTCCCATTTAAAATAATGAGAGTTAGGCTCCTAAATAACTGTGAGAATCTAGATCTAAGTCCCGAAATATGGATTCAGGTGCTGAGCTTTCGGCATTCCAGTTTGAATTTGTTGGTCATAATGTATGTGTGTAGCTACGCACAGGGTAGCTATAGTCCAGGGGTCGGCAACCTTTCAGAAGTGGTGTGCCAGGTCTTCATTCATTCACTCTAATTTAAGGTTTCGAGTGCCAGTAATACATTTTAACGTTTTTAGAAGATCTCTTTCTATAAGTCTATAACATATAACTAAACTATTGTTGTATGTAAAGTAAATAAGGTTTTTAAAATGTTTTAGAAACTTAATTTAAAATTAAATTAAAATGTAGAGCCCCCCAGACCGGTGGCCAGGACCTGGGCAGTGTGAGTGCCACTGAAAATCAGCTCGCGTGCCGCCTTCGGCACACGTGCCATAGGTTGCCTACCCCTGCTATAGTCAGAATGCATGTGTATTACACACAGATAGACAACACCAGTTTAAATGATTTCCCCTGGAATAATACTATTACTTTAATAATACCCTTGAAAGTGCTGAAGTCACACGTTCCACCTTCAGTTAAACATATACAACTGAGGCCAATGGGGTTGTATGGGTGACTGGGTGTGCTAATAGCTCCTCATAGGGTGACCAGATGTCCTGATTTTATAGGGACAGTCCTGATTTTTGGATGTCTTTCTTATATAGGCTCCTATAACCCTCCACCCCCGTCCTGATTTTTCACATTTGCTGTCTGGTCACCCTAGCTGCTCATCTCAAAGTGCTCTGATGCTCCAAGGAGGAAGGTAACCAAAACCTCTCTCACCTCCATCTTCTTGCTGTAAATACTCGTCCCATGTTCCCGTTCCTCAATCTGCCAGTGGCTGTGACACCAATGCTGGTGTTTCCTGTTGTATTCTAGCACCGGGTCTTTCTTTGCACCGTTTCTCTTCATCACCTGCTGGCTAGACATTGCAATCGCAGCTGAACAGCAATTTGTGTTTGACTAAAATATCTCCCAGAAAGGCATCCAGACTTGATCTGAAGACATCAAGAGATGAAGAACCCACCACTTCGCTTGGTAGTTTTTGTTTGAGAGGTTTATCATCCTCATTGTTAACATGCATGCCTTATTTCTAATTTGAATTTGCCTGGCTTCGGTCTCTGGCCACGGGTTGTTATGCCCTTCTCCGCTGATGGGCCAGCCAGAAGTTGGCACAAAGAGTTTAAAGTTAAGGGCCCGCTCATTTCAATCACTCCACAAGTCTGATTCAGCTCCCAGTGAAGTCAATGGCATCCATTGGAGCTGGAACAGGCCCCAGGTAGGGGACTTTCATTCAAAAGTATTTAGAAGCATAAATGCTCCTCCAGACCCTACACCTATGGAGGTGACATCCATGTTATAAGTTACAAAGTCATGTGTTTATCATTCACCTTTGACCACCTCACCCGCCTTCTGCCCATTAATTCAACTCCTTCAATGCTTTTTTCTAATATTCCAAACCTAGGAACATCAAACAACCAAAATAATAAACCTGTCAGAGACACTTTCCTTTCTCTCTTCCCAAGTGTGCAATTTCCTCACAACAATTACCTGGGCCAAGGTCTGGGCCAAACCAAGATTCAGTCCTGGGCCAGTGACAGCTTTTCTATACCTAAAAATGTCACAATTTTAAAGTTTGATATTGCATGAGCCAGCTTCTCAGTGGGACCCAGCATTTACTTTTAGCCCTTGCAGGACTGGAGGTATCAGACTTCAGCGTCAGGGGGTTAAATCCTGGCTCAGCTGATGTCAGTGGGCGATTTGCCATTGACTTCAACAGGCCCAGGATTTCACCTATTTTTCTGTATATGAACGCTAATTAGCCTCCTTTTCAGAGGTTGAAGCAGTTCTTGTGTAACCTGCACAGTTGGACTCATGGTACCTGGCTTTACAGGTGAATGGGTTAAAAAAAAAAAGTTCCTATACATTTTTTAAAAACTCTGACACATTTGTAACACAATGTTTGTGTTAAATATGTTGCGTATACAGAATACAGCATACTGTGGTGTGGTGTGGTGTGGTGTGGTGTGGTGTAAAGATTTTATTAGCACTTGTTTTGCGATAAAACTTTTATACCACATCACACGATCACACAGTCCCTGTATATGGGCACATATGTACATACAAATGCATATAAATAAATGGTATATTTCTATATGCATATTAAGTTTATAAAACTCCATTTTATGCTAACACCCACGCGTCAGTTACAAATTCATGCTTTTACTCCTCCATCTCTTTCATTAAACACACACACAGGCCATTGCTTCTCCTTCCAATATCTTTAATTAGCTTATTTTCCCACTGCTTGAAAATGACATCACACTTTTTATTTGTAAATGTCTGATAAAGCTTTCACCTTAAAAGGGCTGACTGTACAAAGATTGTCAATACAAAGTTTAAAGACACCACACACAAAAATGACATTTAAGGCCATGTTCAGTTTGCCACACAAACAAAATAACAAGGATGTTCAATATTAAGTCTGGCTTTTCTCTTTGATCCTCAAGTTTTGTGCCTTTAAAAGTGAGGCCGACTTTCTAGGCCATAGACTGATGTGTTTGTATATAGATCAAGCTCCTGAATTCAAAGTAGGGTCAGTGGTAGGTAGCTTTTAGCAAGTCCACCGTTCTTTTAAAATGTTCTCTATTTATTTAAAAAAAGGTCAGGCCACATTCTGTCTCACTGGAAAAAAAAAATGGATTCACATCTGGGTGACTAAGAGCAGACTCTCACTGAACTTATTTAGACATAGGAATGCTTTGTGTTTCCTGTAAGGCACAATACAGCCCTGCATATGAATGGCCCACGTTAGGGTGGAACAGAGTGGGCTCCATCAGGAGCTCAAGGAGGCTCATTGCCTCATAGAGGCAAAACACTGTCTAAAGGGTGAAGTTCACCCATGTGTACAGAGCCAACCCAAAGCCTAGGCAATGCTTAAGTCCCATTCAAGCCCTATTTTCATGGTGTATGCTGGGCTTAAGAGGTTTTGTGCTGGCCTTCTGCATGGGGGTGAATTTCACCTACCCCTTTGGAAGGGAGGGATATGGGGGTTGGTGGTGACATGTATTCACTTCCCAAGCTGAAGTGGGGATGGCCTAGGGCCATAGCTCTGTCCTCCCCACCCCATCTGAGGGAGCTTACACTGCTAGCGGCACCAGTCTCACACAGACCTTATCCCCAGATAAGCACAACTTTGGCCAACATTTTCAAAAGTGACCAGTGGTTCAGGGTGCCTCACTTTTTGATTGTGGGTAAGAACCTCACTTCTTCAGATGCAAGTCAAGAAGTGAGGTTCTTACCCATGAAAGCTTATGCTCCCAGTACTTCTGTTAGTCTCAAAGGTGCCACAGGACCCTCTGTTGCTTTTTACAGATTCAGACTAACATGGCTACCCCTCTGATACTTGTCACTTTTTGATTATCCAACCCGAGGGCCTTTAAAGGAGGCTGATGTTCAGAGGGTAGGAGCTCAGCACTTTGTGAAAATCAGGACCATTAAGATGTCTCAAGTTGGGCACGCAAAATCTCTAGTGACTTCTCAAAATCTTGGCCAGGAACCACAATTGTTCTTGGCTTCTGCACAACCAATATCTTGATGGCGGTGGTGGACTACCTGCGACCGCCTTCATTTTTTTCCTATTACCACCCTCCTCACAACTACACATATGACTAGCATTTTAAAGACCGGAGCTTTGAAGGGCACTTGGTGAAGGCCTACTTCCAAGATGGAAAAGGTAATCCCTCCATTTGGACCAGCTGGCAACATTTTAAAGTTTTTCATTCCATTAAAGAAGATTATGAAGCTCCAGGATGAAAGGGGGCAGAGAGGGTCAATGGAGAATAAGAACTCTATTTGGGATGGAACACAATGACGTATGCTAAATACATTGTCATTTTTGAGTTAAAAGTAATCTATCAGTACCTGTCAGAGATACTGCTGCCATCTTGGCAACGTCACGTGGCAGTCTCTTGTGGTTCACTCAAAGTGGGGCCACACAGGAGTGGTGAGTCCACCATACTTTTAAAGCAATAGCAGTAAGGTTATTGCAGCATGTCTGGCATGTGACACCCTGCGGTCCCTGCCTACAGCACCCCAGCCCGGAAAGCGTTGGAAGAACTATCCCCCTTATCTCTGAATTTGGATTTGTGTCGTGCCCTTAACATTGCTTTAATGTGCATTAGCTTTGTGCAGGTTATGGTAACAAAAATACCAAACTTCTCATAGACTTGTATGAGAGGTAGACACAATAGATGGTGACATTTCTGCCACAGCCCTTACAGCCTCTCATGGAAATACCAATTTCCTGACTTCTTATAACATAGTCGATGTACATAGAAACTGCGCATAGACTTTTCTATGTGTGGCTGGCTCACCCAGTAAACTGCAGCCATTAGCAAATCTTGGTTAAATCAGTACTTACAACACCCCAGTTACGCACATGGACGCTCATTCACGATGCTCACTGAAACCGAAGGGACCCATGCGCCAGCATCCAAGATCTGAATGTAGTGACTAACTTTATGGCCTTATGGAATCAAAGCCAGTCTGGGTTCCCCTCTAACGGAGTGAAGGTTTGACTTGACAAACCATCTACAGTATGCACACAAGAAGGAGTATAATAAGCTGTACTCGTTCCACTCCCATTACAACCAATAGGAATGCAACACAGGGAACAAAGGTACAATACACCTCTCGCTGTGTTATTCCAGAGCCTGTGGGTGCAATTCACACCAGTGCAGAAGGCCCCACCCACCACTTATAGGCTCCAGCCAGTCAGGCGCTGAGCTCTCTGGCCCTGACCAGCAAAGCATTTAAAACGGTGCTGATTTTTAAGTATCTGAGTATTCCCATTAACCTCAATGGGTCTGATCTGATGGATACTGAAGCCAATGGAAAATAACCACAGCGCACCAGGCCATATGTTTGCAAAGTTACGTGCTTTGGGGGATCAAGGCCAGAGTACTTGGGCCCTTGCAGGATTGAGCCATAAGCCCTTAACAGGGGGCTTAAGGGGTACAGAGGGCCTTGTGCAGGCTCCTCTTGCTGTGGTGAATTTTATCTCTACTGAATGTTTTATGCTCAGAAGCTGCTTTTAGGGATCAAATCATTTGTCCAGACTTGCAATTTTTTTCTCCCCAAAACGCTCAGAGGCAGAAGTCCACTTGATGGGCTCGTGCCTAGGAACATTTCACTTTTAAAACATTTTTTTGGGAAAGGTATTCTTAATTATATCACGGGTCTCCAGTTCACTTCTTATAATGTTAACCACAAAAAAATCAAACCCATTTTTTAAATAAACAGTGAAACAAGTTTTCTTGTGGTCTGAGCTCTTTGTTAATGAGGCCAGGATAACATGGGGTGCAGAGGCAGTGATCAATCCACAGCAAAACTTTCCGAACAGGTTATAAACAGCACAAAATAGCAGTTTCTATTGGAAATGATGGCACCTGGAGTGCCAGAGATGCTGCTAGAACAATTACACGTGGCTATTGTAAAAATGCATACAAACATATGACTTTCAATTTGGTTAAATAAAGTACTGTTATATGTTACATTGCTTATATTTGGAGCATGGCACCTATAAGAACCTGGAAAAAACCCACAATTCATCTTTATTTTCTTTGATCAAAAATATGTATAGAAATGCCTGTTTTGAGGAAAATATCATATTTTTTTTCTTGTTTAACAAAATAAATTAAATATACATGACTTCTGTTTAAACTCTATATAGAATTACAAAGGTTTTATATTTGTGATTGAATTCATTTCTAGTCCATATAAGTATTTAATACGGTCTTTCTTTCTTTCTTCTTTGTTGTTTTAAATGAAACTGAAATGAGATTGTTTGAATCAACTGCAAAACATTATCTGGAAAGAAAAACCACACACAACCCTAGGTGCATATTTAGCAAATTCATTCTTTCATAAACAGTTATTTTCTCTCTCTTTTCATTTTTAGTTGTTCATTTATTTTTCATTGACACAGTTAATCCAGTAGCTTGTCACTATAAGCCATGAAGATCTGATTGAAAATCACAGCTAGCGGCATCAAAAATGGGCAGCATGTTTTCTTTTCTTGACCTTCAGCAGTTCAGTTATTATTAATTATTATTTCTTAAATATAAATATAAAGTTGCATTGTACAATGTCCTTCCTTCCTTCTTTCTGGCAGTAGCACTGAGTCATAGCATTGAGGTGAGTTGAACATTTTTAAAGATTTCAAGCAGTGCCCCCTTGGGGAACACACAATACCCTTGATTTGCAGAAATGGAACCAGCCAGCTAAGTTATCACCAACTGTCAGGCAAAATTACTGCTGGCGAGATGCATGTGGAGTTTCACGTTGTAAATAAAAATGCGTTTTCCAGAAACTCTTCTGCTTATTTTTTCGTTTGGAATTGGGCAGTTGAATGTTTCAGTTGATTACAGTCTCCTGGTGCTTTGGCACTACACCTCAGGTACTTCCAAGCTTCAGCCACTCTGAGATAAAGAGCTCTTCTGTACATTCCCAAGGGTAAGACATCTGATGGGCCTTGCACCAAAACAGGTGGCATGTGCTAGAGGCAGGAACTGCAATATCAACTGCAATATCGTTGTGTTCTCCTCTTCTTCCTCTGCTTGGCAATGCAACAGGGTCCGTGGTGTTTCATGTCACAGCTTCCTGCCTTATCTGTTGCCATCTTGATTTAGACATACAAGAAGTTTCCATTGTTTTAGATGGCCGCCTTTGTGCTGAGATTGGGAATTCCTTCATTATTCCTCATCTACATCCTAATGGTAATAGTAACAACAACAACAAAAATCTCTTTCTCTCTCCCTCCCCTGTCCACTTTGCCTTTTGCTGGCAGTGTTAGCTGACTCGAAGCAGTCTGTTCTGAGGTACCGTGAGAAAAAAGCACCAATAAGCTACGGTCTCCGGCTGCCCTTTAACACTGATAATGAATGTGCTGATGCTGGTGAACTTTGCCTTCCACATGTGAGTGCGTGTGAGTGTGGATGTCTGTGTAAATCTTTGGGTACATTTTCGATGCCACAGCTGGGGCCAACGCAGGCCCTTGGGATAGCAAATGCTGCTGGTGGGCTACGTATTCCTCATAGTTTATGGAGGAGATGCAGTCTTTGTCAGGACCCTGGGAGACACAGATCCTGTCTCTGGCCTGAGGTCTGTGCACGGGCACTGCAGCTGGGGGAGAGCAGGGCTTCTTTTTGGCCTGGCAGAGCCACAGGAGGATCGTCCCGAAGATGAAGACCGCTCCAGCGGGGATCCCGATGATCACCGGCCACGGCAGGCTGCTAGCAGAGGACGGGGCCACAGGGGCGCTCGGTGGCTTGGGATCTGGACATCAGGTTTGCATGAGAGAGAGTGTGTGTGTGTTACAAGAGGGAAAGGGAGAAATCGAAAGAGTTAATTAAAACCAGGAGAGGGGGATTCAAAACAGATGTTAAGCTAAGGCTGGCTTTTGTATAGTCTGTCTGACAACCCCAGCCATGCCAAATACAAGGGGGACACACCGCCAACATCATAATGTTTTGCTGCTGTTTCTCCTTTGAAAAGCACTGAAAGGACAAACAAATCAATTTCTTTGGTTTAAGATGGGGGGGGGTGGCTAAAAGTTTTTTTCCCCCCCAATAATTCATTATGCTTTAGTTCCCCAGTTCTAGTGTCCTCTTCAGAGCCAGTCCAACAGATGGTCTCTCAGCCCCAGCGCTCAGAGATGGAGCTGGCTTCCCTGCCCAGACCGGAAGATGAAACGCAGGCCATGTCAGCTGCCCAGCAATTGGACCTGCATGATCTGGTTATGGAGAGCAGAGGCCTGTCCCATATTTGCCTCTGCCAGACACGTCTCTGTTCATTAAGTCTTAAATATCCCTCTCTAGTAGCAATCCATCTTCCTGTAGCTAATACACACTCAGCAATGCTCAGGCTATGGACTAGGCAGGAGTGGTACCTTGCAGGAGCGGTCTCTTATGTGGGCAGGTTTGGGACAGGAAGAGGCAGGTTAAGTAGCATCCCTCCTGCAGCACCTCTTGGTGCTCTGCTGAGACAAGGGAGGACTAGGACTTTGTGTGGGATTCCCAGGCACTGCAGCACTGAGTGTGTGCACTTGTTCAGGACAAGCCAGCTTCGGGTGAGTAAGAAGAATCCCCTATCAGCCCTCCGCCATGTCTGCGGTTACTATTCGCTTAGACACTGACCCACTGCGAATGGCTCAGGCCCTGATTCACTGCACCTGTACAGTGCCCCCTGAGCAGGATTGAGCCCTTAGTGACAGAGGCTTACATTTTTGTTCTCACCAGAGCAGCTCACTGCACGCAGCACTTTATATTTTGATTTGACTGTCGCCACTGAGAATTTAATTGCAGATAGTCAAGAAATGCAGTTGATTATCCCTCTTACAAACCTCTAGCATCCTGCATTCATGAACATGTTATTCCACTTAAGCCCTAGTGAGACAGGCCGAAATGGCACTGTTCAGAATCAGAGCCACACTCCCAAATTTCAGGGTTTAGGTTCCGGCCCACTTTGCATAGTAGTAGACTTTGTATAATATGCATCCAGGACTCAATTAGCGGTGCTGTGGGAAACGCAACTTTGCATTACCTAATTTAGGCACATGCCAGTGTCCATTCCTAGTTACAAAAGCACCTGAGGATGTGCTGAACTGTAAACCTGTGCTTAATCCCATTGTCTTCAATAGCACTTACACATGTGTAAGTGCCGTGCTGAATAGGGATCGACTTAAGCACATGCTGAAAGCTGAGTCACTTTGCTGAATCAGGGCCTTCAGGGCCAGATTTTTAACGGTATCTAGGCACCTAAAGAGGCAGATAGGTCCTTGGTGGGGTGTTCAAAAAGCACCTAGGTGCCTAACTCCCATAGGGACCTGGGTGACGAGGGGCTTTTGAAAATTCTGCTAAGCGGTTATCTGCAGCTGTAGCTACCTACATAACTTTAAACATTTGGCCCTAAGGTACCAGAGCTCAGATAATGTGACGAGAGGTGCCATATAAAAATCTGAGATGACACATACAAGATAATTTGTGAATTCGCAATCATAATCTTGTACTCTCCTGTACACTATTTTCAGATGTGTGTAATTTTCTTTCCAAGCCAAACTTCTTTAAAGAAGTCAATGACTTTTTTTTTTTTCCCATTGAGGCCTAAATCTAGTGTTAGTTTGAAATAATACACGTAGAGCTTGTTTTGTTTTAGTTATTTCAGTGCGGAAAAAATCCCATCAGAAAAACATCATTTTTTTTTTTTTAAATGCTTAATGTATACAATAGGACCACATTTCCACCACTTCTTTTCCTCTCCTCTCTTCTCTGAGCTGCGATGGCTCCGCAGGGCGGAGGGGAGGAAAAGCAAGGCCGATTTCTTTTTTGTCACTAAAGCCAGCAGAGTCTGGATTATAAAATGACTTTTCGGAGCAGAAAGAGGGCAAAAGGGACAACGAAGAAGTTAGACGGGAAGCCCTGGAATGCTCCTGTGCTACAGGTCTCAGCCACAGAGCAGAGCACAGGGCAGGAGCAAAAAGGCAAGCCGTTCTGCGCTCTGCACTACAGCTCCCAGGGGATCATCAAATAAGAAATTAACAAGCCTGGCACATTCTCCTTCCCACCCATTCTTCTCCTGTGGCTGTGATCGTTACACTGTTTTTCATGCTTCTCTGTTTATTGGCTTGTTTCATTGTTTCCTTTTACCAACAAACCAATTAAAAAAAAACAAACGGGGAGGGGAGGGGGCCTGGGCTCACTTTACAGGATGTTGCACAGACGGCATCACAATACGACTTCCCCGCCCTGCTCCAGCACAAAAGCAGATCAGGCATTTTCCAACCCGGTTATTTAACCTTGCCGGAGCCGTTATTTATGCACAAGGAGGCTCAGGGTGGAGATCGACTCAGACACACCCCGGGCAGTAGAAAAATCAGCATAATCTGGCCACTCACGACAGCTCGCCAGATCCCGAGCTGTGTAAATCAGTGACGCTCCACTGAGGTCAATGGAGCAAAGCTGATTTATACCAGCTGAGGAGCTGGATCCGCGATTGCAAGGATGCTGGCCCAGGACAGTTTAGAAGGAAAGTTCCAGCCACCCCACACTCACCTGGCAACACCGTGAGGAAAGCACTGCGGAAGCTGTATCCCATTGTGTTTGCTCCTAGGCAGATGTACATCCCAGCGTCCTCTTCTTTGGCTCGTGTGATCATCAGTTTGTTTAAGTAGGAGCCGTCCGGACGGGACCAGACCTCCCCAGTGGGGAGCACGACAAACTTCTGCCCCCCGACGTCAATGGTGGAGTTGTACTTGTTCTCTGTGCCGTACTCCACCCTTTTCAGCCACTGGATGACGGGCTTGACGTCGCTGCGGACCTTGCACTGGAACGACGTGGTCCCGCCATAGTCCACGGTAGTGTTCACAGGGTGCGTTCCCGTGAGAATGGGTTTGGACCGAGTCCTCTCTGCAAACAAATACAACACGTGATGAAAAATAAATGGTGTTCCTCAATCCGATTTGTGATTGTTCAAATACGGATGCTGCAAACCTCTCTGTCTGTGCTGAGGAATCAGGCCCTAGAAATCTCATCTAAGAGGTATTTTCCATCTCTCCTCTGATCCTATTATCCCAGCTACCTACTGAGCTAGGGGCATTGGTATTCAGCCACCCAAGCCCCACAAGTGTTACAGGGAGTCACACAATTCAACCCCAGAACTAACTAGTTTCCCTTCTGCTTTAAAGAGGACTCTAAACTGCCTCTCGACGGTAACACAAGCTCAGTTTATAAAGCTGCATTTCCCGGGTTGCATGCATAGGACTAGACATTGCAGGGTGTTCAATAATGGAGGGTGTGGGGAAAAGGGAAGACACCAAGCAGCCTTCCCTCCACTTTGTACTGTGCATTCAAGGTTCTGGCCCATGTGAAGTCCCTGTGCTCTCTTGAGTGCAAGAACTGTCCCCTGCTACTACCCCCTCAGGGCGCTGATTATCCCAAAAAGGAGAGGCAAGGAGGAGGATGGGCCACACCCCCATTGCTGAGGCTGGCCAGTGTAGCTGAATGGCCACAGAGGTGAAGGCAGGTTGCATGCTCGGAAGGGGTGCTGCAGCAGCTGCTGTTCTGACTGCATCCTGAGCATGGATTGCAGCTTTGTAGGAGCGGCATTTCCCAGAGCAGGGCACAGTTGCCAACTTTCACGCAGTAAATAAGCACACCGACTTTCAGAATAATCAAGCTAATCCCACTTCAAAACAAGGCCAAAAACAAGCCAATCCCTAAGAACCCCAACACTCTATGTGACTAGATACGCCCGGCATGCAGTCTGGGACTGTGGTGGGCCTGCTGTACACTCCTGACTCTCTCCCCCCCTTGCCCCTGCTTGCTGGGAGCTGTTCAAAAAAAAGAAGCAACAAGCTACAAGCCAAAAACTAGCCAACAAGCAACTCACAAGCCAATTAAGACAAAAAACAAGCCCAATTTCTCCATTTTTTTCGTGGGTTTGGCATGTCTGCCACAGAGGCACAGTGCACAGGCCTCTGCTTCACGGTGCACTTTGACCCTCCGGGGTATAACACATGCAGCGTTATTCTCTGAATCTGGAACAGGGCAAGTAAGTGTCCTGAGCCAGGGTGAAAAAGGGCAAACCACAGGGACACTTTCCTGCCACTATTCCAGAAAGAAATTCAGGGAACCCTGCAGGATAGTGTAGCAAGGGTGGCAACCTAAACTGACTATTATGGCAAAAGTGCCCCTGGCATTAATCACGATGCTGGCCCATCGCATCACCAGGCTAGCTCCCTGCTAGGGCAGCTATATGTAATGTTAGGATGTTTCCATGGGGCAGTCCTGCATGTTCCCTGCTAGATCTGTAGGAAATTGTGTGCTTTAGCCACGGGGACCTACTGTGAGTCAACGGGAGAGTCACAGGTCCAGACTGTTGCTAGCTCAGTGTGGGTATGACAAGAGAGGGAAAGGAACATTCCCTCTCCTTGCACAGGGCAATCCCTATCTCTCCAAAAGCCCCCTAGACTTACCAAAGAAGATGGGACAAGGTCACTCCACTTTCCGCACTAGCCAGCTGATGGTGGGGAGTGCAGGGTGGGTGCATTCTGTTAATGGGTGCAGCAATTGCCACTCAGGGGCATGCTTCCTGCAGTGCTCTGGGAGGCATGCTTCATCACTGGGGCTGGCAAAATGCCTGTGGGAACCTGATGCTGATGGGGAGTCCTCCATCTTTCCCCCCATTTCCTGGCTCAGGGAGGCTTACACACCAAGTTTTAAGCCCAGAGATGTTAGGGGTGGGAAAGACCTCCTAAGTCAAGTACTTCACTTCTACCTGCATTAACTCTTACTTCATCTAGTCCAGGGGTTGGAAACCTTTCAGAAGTGGTGGACTGAGTCTTCATTTATTCACTCTAATTTAAGGTTTTGCATGCCAGTAATACATTTTAACATTTTTCTAAGGTCTCTTTCTATAAGTCTATACTATATAACTAAACTATTGCTGTATGTAAAGTAAATAAGGTTTTTAAAATGCTTAAGAAGCTTCATTTAAAATTAAATTAAAATGCAGAGCCCCCCAGACCGGTGGCCAGGACCCAGGCAGCGTGCGTGTTACTGAAAATCAGCTCAAGCGCTGCCTTTGGCATGCGTGCCATAGGTTGCCTACCCCGGTCTAATTGCAAATGTGCTAAGCATGGAGAAGTCACCACTTCCCATGCTGTTTTCTGAGGAGAACTCAACAGCCATCTTACTTCCCTACCCAGCAGGGAAACCTTCTCTGTCCTCTGACCATCTCACCTCAGGAACACTCCCAGATTCCCCTGCTGGCCGGGAAGCAAGATACCATGATAGAAAATCAAACCCAGGGCTCCCAAAGAGCATTAAGACTAGCTCACCAGACCAGCCTATTATTATTATTTATTATTACTAGAAGTCAGCGGCCTCAGGCAGGGACCCCATTTTGTCAGGCACTGTAAAAGATGCTGAATAGATTCCAATTTCACATCTGAAAGTCAGTATTTACCACAGTTTTCAGAATGGCAGCCGTGTTAGTCTATTTCCGTAAAAAGAACAGGAGTACTTGTGGCACCTTAGAGACGAACAAATTTATTTGAGCATAAGCTTTCGTGGGCTACAGCCCACTTCATTGGATGCATCCGAAGAAGTGGGCTGTAGCCCACGAAAGCTTATGCTCAAATAAATTTGTTCGTCTCTAAGGTGCCACAAGTACTCCTGGTATTTACCACCTGTTTCTGGACAGTGGTATCTGAAGTACCATAGATTTCCCTCTTCTAGGTGCAGGGAGACACTGTGGTGTCTCAGATATCACCATGTCGTAGCTGCTGGCAAATGCTGACTTTTTAATGGAAACCACTGTTGGGCTGGATGTGTAAAGAACCAGTTCCCAGTATCACTGGGCAGGCATTGAGGTGGGAGGAAGGAACAATGTTCCATACTTCGAAGAATCAGGATAGGATGTACAGGAGGCTATCGGCACCAAGACCCCAAAGACATGCTCAGGGAAAGTCAGCCAGCGTGACAGAAATGTCACATTCTCAAGAGATCACACATGAGGAACACATCAGCAGGGATCGAAGCTGGAAAGTTCTAGACTCAGATAAGCAGGTGAGACTGAAAAGTGGAGGCTTACGGGGAAAAAAAGATTTAAGGGAGGAAATTTAATAAAACCTGAAACGTGCCCTGGCATGTTATTAAAATAGGAAGAAGCCTGTGAAAATGCTTTAATACACTTATCGCTTTGGTTCTATTGCCCCTTTGGTCGCTGTTTTTGTTCCTAGCCAGAAAATGCTAATGAAAACAAAGGTTACATATGTCTGTAGGTTGATAAAAACCAAGATAAACGGGGACTACTCTCTGACACAGAAAAGGGTTTGTTCCTGGTGCCATCTGGTTTTGATGAAGTGAAAATGCCACAACTGACATTAGGATGGGACTTGATTCATTTCCTTGTCTCTGCTCCTGGTTTTAGTGTAAACACATGTTTTTACTGTCTCCACACAGCTGCATTTTTATCGATACCAGATGTCCAGCAGGTTTGTGCATTCAGAGCACAACAGAACTCCCCACATATGCTTTTAATTCCTGTTATTCTAGAGAAAGGGAGTTATCAGAGCAGATTTCACACCAGGATAAACTTTATCATGCTAAAACACATGCACTAACACACAAACAACATGCTTTCCATGTGTCATGTGTTGCTTTATGGTCTTCCATGCCCCTGCTCCTGACTAATCAAAGATATTTGATCTTCCCTCTCACAGCCTTTCTCCTCCTCTTTCTTGAGCTTGCAGCATCAATCATTTCCATGGCAACATACTAGGCTAGCATAAACATAGCATAAACTTAGGAATAGAAGCCCTTCCTCACTTAGTTTGAGTAGCTTCCCCAATATAATTACTTTCAAATATAATAAGACAGGAAATTAGAGCCACAGAATCCTCTATAGGGTTAAATACAGAGAACAGCAATCTAGTTCATTCCACTGCCACAGCAGGACAATCCCCTATGGCATGTGCCTTAAGGGCCAGATTTATAGAAGTACTTAGGTGCTAAAGATGCAAGATAGATGCCTAGTGGGATTTTCAAAGTGCCTAGGTGGTGCCTAACTCCCAATGGGTGCCTGAAGGCAGTGCCTCAGAGTTAGGCATCTAGGCACTTTTGAAAATCCCAGTCGGCATCTGTCTGTAACTTTAGGTTCCTAAATACCTTTAAAAATCTGGCCCTAAATGCTTTGTCTAGTTAATTTTTAATGACTTTAGTGATGGGACTTTTATCACTTTTCTTGGGAGACTGCTCTGTGACTCAACAGAACGCTTTTCTCTGATATCCAGCCTAATTTTCCCATTGATTAACTTCATCCCATTATCTCTGTAGTAGCCACCCTAAACTATTTTTCTTCAAACACATTAAAGGCCTTATCCAACCCACGATGAAGTCAATAGAACAACTCCCAATGGCTCTTAGACCCTAAAAGTGGGACTCCCTGGTCCACAAAGTGACTGTCTATAGTCTGAAATCGCACTTACTTTTTTTGGCAGGCATATCACCTTGTGAGCACACATACCATCACTGTCACCATTAGGTCTCTCTCTAGATAGTAGTTTTTCCCGAGTACCTCCCTGCTACTCTGGGAGTTGCTCTCACCAGACATACTAGCCTGCATTTATCAGGATGTATCACATTTTATTATTTCCTGCCCATGTTTCTGACCTCTCTATTAGAGACTCTGAAGAATTGTTTCTCTGTCTGCGCTGAAGTTTGCAACACCTCCCCGTTTAGTGTAATCTGGGAATTCAGTTTCTGGCATTGCACACAGCTCTTGGTACAATGTTCTATTTATTCAAGTCAGCCCGCTTGTAAAAGCCCCTCCCTAATAACCCACTCAGCCCAGAGGCAGCACTTACGGATTACTTCAACTTTATATGTCGCATTGATTTCTCCAACTTTGTTAAACACTCGGCAAGTGTATTTCCCACTGTCCTCAGGCTTTAAGTTCTTCAAATTCAATGTCCACTTCTTCTTCTTGTTCTCCCCAATCTCCTGAGGTGTGAGGGGCTTATTGTCCTTTAGCCAGGTGATGTCGGGCCTAGGGTTCCCACTGGCAACACACTTCAGGCGGACTGAGCTTCCTACAGGCCGTGCAATCACCCTCCGTCGCATCTTGGCAGGTTGCGTGAATCTGGGACGGGCTGCAAAGGACACAAAGGGTTGATTACATTAAGCAAGGTGCATGATGGACCATCCAACCAGAGCACTGCACTGCACTGCTGTCTATAGGGACTGCCGGCATTGTTTCTGAGACACCCTACTCCAAATGTGCAAGAAATGCCCAAGTATCACTACTGCATACACTGGTCCAGTGTGGTTCCTTCATAAAAATAAGTACTACATAGGTTCATAGATTTTAGGGTCAGAAGGGACCATTTCATTCACTGGTTTGAATTCCTACATAAGACAGGCTACAGAATTTTACTCTATAATTATGGCAATTGATTATAGCGATGTCATAAAATAATACCAGAGTCACCTGTATCTCAGGGCAGAATTTGGCCTCATAGTTTCCCTTAGCACTATGGCCATCCTTCAGGACACAGCTATAGCATTCTATGCTTTGCATTTCTTGGGTTCGGCCATGACCAGAAGCAGAATACAGAATTCTATAAGGTTGATTGTTCTTCTGGTCTACTTCTGATCATCCAGAGAGGAGATAATCACCCTCCACACCTGGTTTTAATGGGACTTGAGAGTGTTCAGCAACTCCCCAAATGTGGCCAAATGCCGCAGAGAGTCAGAGAAATTGTACAAGGAACCTGCTCTCTCTGTAACTTGAAGCCAATTTTACAAGGTCCAGAGGTTCAGATTGTCCAGATGAGCAGGCAGAGTTCTGAGTGTTGATCTGAACTGAACTTTCTGAGATTCATCCAGCATTCATTTACGAAAAATTCATAGTAAAAAGCACTCTCATTCAAAAAATCCCCATGAAAAGGTTAGGGAGAGCTACTCATCCAAATGACAGGTGAGCAGAAACATGGCGCAAGGCTGTTCCGTTCCAACAGTATCTGGAAGACTCAGCAATGGGTAATGGGTTCTGCTGCAACCTTGTCTCTCAGGGAAGCACAGGTTCTCAAGTGGAAGCTCACAATGGGCCAAATCCTGATCTCACAAAAGTCAACAGGAAGTGCAGGATTTACAAAAGCACCCAAGGGAATTAGGCGCTCAGTTCCTACTGACTTTTAATGACATAATTTCAATTATTCATTAAATTCCACAACAGAATTTCAGAGGAAAAAGGGAGTGGGGTAATATTATCCACATGGCTTTCATAGCTTTGCACTGTGTCCTTTCTGTAAAATAACTGGATGGCCTGATTTACCAATATGATTAAAAAAAAAAATCTATTGAAAAGCTCTTAAAAATTGCTACAGTGGAATACGGCAGTTTCAAGGCCAGAACCTTGTCTAAGAGTGGCCTGTAATGAACGATTCAGAAGAAGGTATAAATCTCCCACAATTACTCTCATTATGCAATACTACACCCGGGGCATTTCTTAGCGCAATCTCCTGCCAAGCCTACTTCCACTTCCTCCTCTTCAGCCTACCTAACTCCCACCTGGCAATCCTCCAATCTATCCAAAACACTCCAGCCAAACTCACCTTCCTCTCTCACTACTGTGACCCTGCCAGTCCCATCTCAGATTCCAGTTAGTGGCTCCCAGTCAGACTCAAACTCCTTTCCCTCACTATTCCTCTACACAGCTCTGCCCCGTTACATCTTGTGTCTTGCCTCCCCTAAATCTCTCACTCAGGCCCAGAGCAAAGCCCCTTTTGCACTTTCTCACTTGCTGTCTCCTGTGCTGGATGTATCCTCTGTGATCCTTTCCTCCTTCAAACACCCTCCTCCAAGCCCCCTTCCTTTCTCCATGTCTCCAATGACCCACCCTCCCCCACCAGTCTAATGAAATCTAAATTAATAGCTCTTCCTCCCAGCCCCAAAGGGAGCTGACAAGCTGCATGCCTTGCCTTGAGTGCAATCTTATAACCTTCCTTCGTGTAACAACCCTTCCCTTCCTTCCTGTCACCTGCTAGGCCGCTGCCATCTCTCCTGGCACCCTGTCGTGATGTGTCTCACCTAGCGAGTAAGGGCCTTGAGGCAGGAGCTGCATCTTTAATTCTATCTGTAAAGAGCCATGCAAATATTGAATAGGTGGATGTGACTGGCCTTCTCTATGACACACTGGGGCAGGTTGGTTGCACCGATTAGCCACTGGCCCACATTGTTGGGGAGTGTGTCACAGCAGCAGAACAGCTGTGGGAACGCCAGGAAAGCTGTGCTCGAGGTGCTCTCCCTGAGCTTCCCAGTGCACAGGGAGAGTCTCACTACACTTCCTAAGGGGGCGCAGCAGGCTCCCTGACTGTGCATCCAGCCAGCTCTGTTCTCCAGTGCACAGGTGTGGTGGGGCCATGGCCCATGAGGTGTCCGTAGGGGCACAAGCCGCGAGCAGTCCCTGTGCTCAGGAGAGCACAAGCACTGGAATATGAGGGAGAAACTCCCCCTGAAGTCTCCACCTCCATGTACAATCTGGCTCATTATGAATGAGCTGCTCACTCTAGTGCTTTTTGTGGCTTCACAGCGGTGGCAAAAATTACAGCCTGAGCTCTGTTGGAGGCTGGTTTATGGCCACTGTGCCACTCCTGCTCTGTCCCCTCACCACTTGGGAGTGGGATAGGCTGGCTTGCAGCTCCCCGGGCGTGAGGATGTTGGCGCGCAGGCCTCACACACTTGAGGAAAAGAAGCCGGACCCCTCACAGATCTGTGTGTGTGTCACACACACTGGCCTCAGACCCAGCCACGCTCTCTGGGAAGGAGGCTGCCCATGGCGCTTCTTCTCTTCAAGGCCCTTTCTTATGTGAGCAGCCGCCCTCCTCTCACAGCCCCCCGGCTGTCATTTTGGATCTCCGCCATGTCATGTTATTTCAAACCCTGGTGCAGAAATGCTTCACTCTCCACGCAGGGGCTTTCATGTGTAACCTAATGAACCGGAGCAACTCCAGCATTGAATGTACTACCAGCGACAGCTGGGGCGGTTAGAGTCACATGCTAGCCCATTCCATAGGTTTCCGTGTGTAAATTGCTGGGTATTCCCTTGATCATCTCCTGAAACCAGAGGGCTCCTATCTAGTAAAAACAATCACACTCCCAGAGAGATAATTAACCCGTTCAGCACCACGCACCGGGAGCGCTCGAAACCATGAGCCACGGTTCTGGAGACAAATGCCAATAGGACCACAGGGTGCTTTCATTATGGATGTGGAGAGTCTGTCTATGAGCCACAGAAGTGGTTAACATCCAGCAGTGAAATGGGTCTAAATGGTTATCTTTTAACAAGGCAATAATTTACTCCGTGCACATGAACTGAAGCCCATGTAAGGGTAGATTTTCACTGGATGGGATTTCTACACTAGCATTAGCACTTCACAGTGCAGGTCCAGAATAGGCACATTCACTAATACTTTTTGTACTGACCGATGAGTCACATCACTGACTTTAAATCTTGGAACTTCATGTGTAACAGGCCATACCTGCCCTCTGCTTGCATAAAAATATGTCAATAGGGTTTGTTTCCCCACCTAGTCCCTGCACAGGGACAATATTGTAAAACAGGGTCGGCATTTTCCTCACTACAGTCAGGTCAACAACAGCTCAGTTTGCTTTCACTCTATCTCATCCCTCAAGAACTTTTGTTTGGAGTCCTGTGTTCACCCCTCTGACAATCCCTCTCTGAGACATGGCAATCTACAGGTAAAATAATACTTTTTCAGGCATTTCCCCCCTTTTTCTTTTAGAAGGTTAAGTGATTATTGTGGCCTCAAAAGCTGCTCCATCCTGTGTGTGATACACTGAAACCAGATCCCATTTACACAGTCCTGAAAGGTTTCCTTGACAAAAGCTTGAATTGGGCAAGTTCAGAGAGGCCAGTTGACAAAAGGAGAGAGAGAGAGAGACGCACACACAGAGAAGAAAGAGCGAGACAGAGCGAGTGTGAGGGAGTGAGAGGCCGGGAGCACTGTGAGTTTGCATTTACTAAATGGCATCCAAAATCTGTATCATCTACTGAAGATTTGCTTGCTGAACTGCTAGAGGATCCTTTTGCAGTGTGAGGGAGACCCTGGCGCATGCCTATCTGGAATGCTCCAGGTTGCAGCCCCTTTTCCGGCTCCTCCAGAACCTTTTGTTGAGGTTCTGTCTGCACTTTTCCCCACACCTCTTCATATTCGCACACCCTGTTTGTGGCCCCATGAAGGCGAGACTTCCTCATCAACCTCCTCCTGGCACTGGCCAAAGTGGCCACCTACAACACCAGGAGGAGGATGCTGGATGGGGAGGTGCTCTGTTCTGTTCCTCCCTTGTCTCACGTATCATGTTCCTCTGAGCGGCGTCCGCTGGCTCCCTAGACAGCTCTGAGGAGCAGCGGATGCTATCCGGGGTTCTCTGCTCGGTGTCCCCTTCTGGATCCCTAGTTTTGAACCTATGATCCCCTCTCCCAACCCTGTTATTCCTTAGTTGTCCCCCATCATCAGTTGAGTCCCGGGTTCAGTAGCTCCTCCCCAAGGGTTGGGGGAGGGGCCTTTAGAGCCAGAGGACCCCATTACAGAGTGCCTCTATGTTATTTAGACTTTGCATGACAGTTCTCCCACACACCTTTCGGAGTTTGCTTTGTAAACTCCAAGAGCTGCACTTTGCTACAGTATAAACTATGCCATATGCAAGCGTGAGGGAAACACAAACTGACTGTGTCAAAGGGACAGTGTGTGCATGTCTCCTGCTCTAACGCTGTTTATTACGAAGATTTATTCGGTGTAATTAAAATTAAATAATTAATGGCAAAATGTCAAGCAAAAACTTGGTAGGAAGCAGTTTAACAAATTCCTTTCCTTGAGGAATATCTCACAGATGGATGGATAAATCTCAGAGGTGCCTGTAGCATCCCCTTACCAGATGAGAGTTAACGCAGTGGTTGCGGAAATGTCCAATTTATCGTGATTGTCCACAATTACCTCTAGAGGGCACTTCTGCCACAGAGCTCAACTTCTGGCTCATGCCCCTTACGGGATTGAGGTCTGAAGACAGGTCTGCATTTGCTTTTTTTCATGTGATATATGCAAAAGCTGTCCTGTGAGATTTCTAGAAGTGTGGAATAGCTGAATCTTCCCTCCTTTCTCTATAAAAATCTGCCATCTTCTCTCAAAATTACATCCCTCTTCATCAGCTTCCCAGGACAAAACAAGCACTGGCTCCTGGACCCTGTCTGCAGTCCTATGCAAAAGAGATGCTAGCACTGTCCACATAATAATGTAATTAACTGCCCAGTGTTTATGTGCTTCACTGCTCTCTCCTGGTAAGAATCGGAACTACAATACAATGGTATCATATACCCTCTACTGCCAACAGCTGGAGGAGATTATCCTTAGCTCAGGGGTAGGAGCCTGTCCTTTTGAAGCAGAATGAACTCCATCCTCACTGTTGCCGTGAGTTACCAGCTGGCCATGTTTCACAGCATGGTGGCTTCCCTGAAGTTGGTAGTCATGCATTTGTTACATTATTATATTTGGAATTTCCTATTTTGATGACAGCTTAGAGCTGCCCTGTTTGGACAAGGGTAAATTCTTGAATAGGGCTCTTTAGACTGGATGAAATCTCTCGGAAATAGGTTTAGGAACACGGTGAAAAATCACCAACCAAACTAAAAATATAAAAAAGGGATGAGCTGTAGCTGGGCCATAAAAGCAGAAATGAGATATGGTGCCTGACACCTCTGGGTTATCAGTTCAAATTCCTGCCCATGCCAGTAGTGGCCAAAAGTTGTTCTGTTTCTCCACAAAAAGCGTGTGGAGAATGGCTTGAACCAAACCCTGGGTCAGGACACTCGCAAACCCTGGAGCAGTTCAGAACCTGGTTTCGGAGCTGGACGTAGTAGCTTCTGCTAAGCCTATGACAAGATGAACAAAACCCCTAAGTGAACCCTCTCCCGCCCCCTCCAACAAAAATAGTTATGCTGGTAAAAATCACTGTGTAGACACAGCTTATACAGGCAAAAAAAGTCCTCTTGCCAGTACACCTTCCATCAATCAGGGAGATGGTTCAACTGTATATTGGCTGAAGGAGTTCTTTTGCCAATCAACTGCATCTCCACTTGAGGGCTTTGTACTTGGCGATTTTCAGAAGAGCTCACCTAACTTTGCTCCTGTTGAAGCCAGATCTCTCATTTGACTTCAGTGGGAGCAGAGGTAGGCTCAGTGCTTTTGGAAATCCCATTATACGTTTCAATATGGTTTTTAATGGAGAATTTATGCCCAGTCATAATAAGGCTACCCATGGAAAGGAAAGCCACTGCCCCTGGAAACAAGTACAAGAAAGCACGATGCTAGGATATAGCAGACACTCAAGTGTGGATCACCAGCTACATTTCCTGGGGCAGGAGGGCACTTAATAAAGGAAGGGATCAGTTCAGATTGATGCATTCAACTGAGATTCTATTTGACATTTGACCATCCACAGATACAAATTGATCTGATAACTGAATTCCTCTCAGGCTGCCTTTTCCATTCCTTCAGTGCAATGCGACACAGAGGCGGACTGCGATGGATATGGTGATGGATATGAACAGGAATGTGTGGGAAGCCAAAATATAATACATATCTGTCCCTTACCCCACTGCTTCCCAGAATGATCTTCATATTCGCCATTGGAGCCTTCAGACAGCGGGCTGTCCTTTCCTGAGCTGGCATCATCTGCAAAGAAAGAGAAAAAGAAGCTTTAAGAAATGTCTCCTTCTACACAGCTGCCTTTGATAGGAAGTTGCATTGCCTTTGGGAGGCACTGTGCTGCCGCAAGGCACTTGAAGTGCATTTTGCATTCACTTCCTGGTGCTTGCAGCCTGGCCAGTTTAATGAACAATTTTGCGTGCTGCTTTATGAGCTTTTCAGTAGGCTACTAACATGATAGGAGATTAATCAATGTTTCCATTAATAGCTGACAAAAGCCCTTTTGTTTATATTTACTGGTCACCGTTCCCTAGGAGGAGCTGATCCATTCTACCCTCCATGCAAATAATGATATACATCAAAATTACAGCTAATTAAACCCGGGAGGTGGGAGAGACTTATGTGATCAGTCATGCGGCGTGCAAGGAGTGGAATTCTGGCAACAGTTTTACCTTGCAGTTTCCATAAAAGATCAGGAGAGCAAGCAGGCCTATTGGGATCAAACGAACCTGGGAGAGTACTGAATGTAAAGTTTTGGTCAGGAAGGCAACAATGTTGAGTAGACAGGCTATTTTTTTTTTTTAAAACAAACTAAGAGCACTGGAATGAACTGGACTAAATTTATGATCCATCTAGTCCTGTTCCCCTATCATCATCATCTCTATTACAATAGCACCTAGAGTCCCCAGCTGAGATCTGCGCCCCCATTGTGCTAGGTGCTGCACGAATAAACAGTAGGAGAGCCCCTTCCCAGTCTAAATGGACAAGACAAAGGGTAGGAGGAAGTAAATATTCTTGTCCCCATTTGTAAAATGGGGAAACAGAGGTTCAGAGAATTACCCAAGGTCATATCATACGTCGCTGTCAGAACCAGGATTAGAACCCTTTTTTCTGGACAAAGCGATGACATCTCATTAACTATACCACAGCTTATCCCAGCCCAGACAAGTCACTCAGGCCAGAATTTTCAAACATGGGACGGACCAAGATCCCTATTCCGGCACCTACTTCAGTGGCCTTATTTTCAGAGATGCTGGAAATTAAGTCAGTGGGACTTCTAACAGGGAGCTTGGAGGGCTGGGTGGCCTACTGGTTGGAATGCTTGACTGCCGGCCCCTTGCTTCGCTGGTCAAGGTGCCTCAGTCTTTAAGGCAGTTGGGTAGAGGGATCCAGGACCTCCCTCTCCTCCGGGTCCCAGCCCAGGGCCCTGTGTGAGTCAACCCCTGAATACACCTCCCAGCCAGGAGTCTAAATCCACTGCCCTAGGTTACTTCTTATCGCTGTCCCTTCAGTGTGGGGCATGGCCCCTACAGTCCAAGTCACTGGGGTGGCTTGTCTCCAGTAGCACTCCCTTGTAGACCTTGGGCAGAGCCCTGCCACAGTCTCAGGCTCCTCTGGGCGGGGCAGCCCTAAATTTGGCGGGGCCGGAACCACACAAGGTCTCCGTGCTTCAGTCACCCAGTCATTTCTTAGGGCGGCTGCTCCTAAGTCTCTTCCACAGTCTCCTCAGCCAAGGAGATGGTATTATTTTCTAGTGGCTGCCTTGGCTGGCAGGCTAGTGAGCCTTCCCCTCAGGTAGGTGGGCAGCGAGCTCCTGCCTCTTCGCCAGTCAGCCCCAAACTGAGCCAGGTTCTCTCCTTTTCTTCCCCCTCCAGGCCTGGCATAACGGGGCGGGGCTAGCTGGGCACAAAGGCTCTCTTTAACCCCTTCCATGCTGGTGGGCAGTTTCTCCTCTTCATCTCAGGACTGTTCCCATAATTAAAGGCTACCCAATCAGAGAGTTGCCCTCAGTCATTGTGCACCAACCTCAGTGATACGAGTGTAAATTCCACATGCAGCTCAAGAGAAATATGTGACCTTAAGGTAAGAGTATGGGAGAGACTAAAGTTTCGATTGTACAAATCCTGAAACCCACATGAAAATATCTGGAGGCTAGAAGCGAGGAAAGCCTCATTCTAATCTCAACTACAGAGTACAGGGGAAATAACTCAGCACATACACAAGCGTGTCCAGAAACTCTAAGAAATAATGGATCTAGTCTTTGCAGCTGTTTAGCAAGGTGGATAATGCTTAAACACTACAGTGAGCTCTGGCAGAGATTTTAAGTAAGAACAACATATATTTAACCCTCACTCTCCCCACATGGCACTCCCCCAATTACTGCCACGTTGGAAAATTGTGTGTGTTTTTAGCACCAGGAGTTTTATGCCTGCACGTGCGTTGCTCTCATTTGCTGCTGTGTCTTAAACAGCATCCAAGGAAAATGCCTGAGATGCCACGCAGGGCGTCCCCCCACCCTCGCCCCAAACATATTTTTCTGTTCCATCTCTGATTCGCCCAGCAAAGTTTCCCCAGAAGTACGTGCAGCTGTCACTTAGGAGGGAAAAGAAAACTTCCAAGGCAGCAGTGCAGCGGGTTGTAACTCCAGCAGCTCACTGAAGCTGCCCCCCTCCTGTCACCGAGAACACAGAAGGCTTTCACAAGGGCTCTGGCCAACTCACACCCAATCCTTCTGGAAGCAGCATGAAATGGAATTGCCTAAGGACCATAAAGGCAACATTGACTAACCCCTCTGCCCCTCAGTGAAAACATACAACACGGAGTCCTCCTCAGCTTGAATAATCAGCAGCCCATTCTGCGCAGCCCCCCGAATGAATGGTAGGAAACAACCAATGCACTGCATCTTGCAAATGTAACTTTGTGACCTTTGAAAATTTAATGTAGTGAGTGTAAAAGAAAAGAAGAAGAAAACATCAGACATCAAGAAGACAAACTGGTTCCTTTCTGAATAATAATCAAATAAATTAAGCAGCATTTTTTTTTTCTGTAAATATCAATATACTTGGAAATGGAATCTTGTAATTTTTTTTACCAAATAACCAGGAAATCTCTTTGCACAATCAAAAACCACTTCGAGAGTAAAAGGGGGCAGGAGGGAGAAAAGCCATGGTCAAATATGAAAGAATTGCTGCCCATTGTTCATCTGCTGAACATCTTAAAAGTGGATAAGACGTTTAAGTGGCAATGGTCTGTCAATTATATCTTAATCCTACTCAGCTTGATGTACAAAGAGCGGCATACCCACCCTTGTCTCCTGCCTCATGTTACAGTATGTCAGCTCATGTGCAACCCCCGCTCTGCTTACACACACTAACTGACTGGCATTCTCAACACCACTTGACATGCTGCCAAGCCTTTGATGTCAGCCAAATTGCTCCGAATCCGTTTGATCCTTTGAAGACGACTCTTTGCTTGTTATCCAGCCAAATCCCAAACCTGTGGAGTTACCTACAAGACCCAGGGAAAAAAATTTGAGGGAGGGCAAGGGGGGGGCGGAGGAGGAGAGAACAGAATAAAAATGAGTTATGGTAAAGGTACTCAGCCCATAGTGTAAATATCTCTCTGGGTGGAAAAGTAAAACACCCTTGGTAAATAATTACTATATTTCACCAGGGTTTTTCAGATCCATTAAGTCTCACACTATCTGCGTTTGTTGTGATCATTGCACATCTAAAACCAAAACTCATAGCATATTCTAAAGAAAATAAATAAAACATTTTAGACTTGAAACCTCAGATATAGTGAAGGGCTTTTTGGTTGGATGGGGGTTGTTTGTTTTTTTGACTCAACAACTTCACACTAAGTGGAGGGTCATTACAATGGGATCTGCACTCTTCAATGAAACAACCTGGGGCTCCCATACCACTTCTCTATAAACTGCGCTAGATCTGAACTCACTATAAGTAGGTTCCTCTGGTTATGGACAGAAAACATTCTCCAGAAAACATATTACTGTTCAGCCTGCTCAATTCTAGAGAGAGAGCCGAGCCATAAATCTGGTTCCAGCTCAGAATTTCCTCAAAGCTCAGAGGTGTTTGCTTCAGCTCAAGCCTCAAGTTTGAATCTGGAGCAGAATGTTCCCAAAAGGCAGGCGTGGTCAGATCTGTGGGATTCATTTACTCCTTGTCTCTGCTTGGTTCCTCTGGACCTGGGTATTTTAATGACACTTGTTTGTGTTCTGCCATCACTTTTATGAATGGTGCTGGTTTGAATCCGGCATTGAGTTATTATCAAGGGGCATTATGTTCAATCCAACAATCATTTTCTCTGTTCTGTAGCACCAATGTTCCTTGTGCAGCCAAGCAAGTAAATCATTCAAGACATCTGACGAATGATGCTTATTGCACGGATAGTGGACCTGAAGGAGTTGCTCGTGTGCAACTATGACCTGAATACCAGTGATGAACGAGGCAACAAAAGCAACCTAAAGATGATTTTTGGTTATATTCAAAGCTGTCAGAACGACGCAATAAATCAGATAGTTACTACCAATGAGGTGGAATGCTCTGTTCACCTCCTCTTTAAAAAACACATCTCTTTACAGCTGGAGCAGATAGCCTAGTGGTCTATGGCCTGGTCTACACTGGGGGGAGGGAGGGTGTCAATGTAAGATACGCAGCTTCAGCTACGGGAATACCGTAGCTGAAGTCGACATATTTTATTTCGACTTACCTCCCGTCCTCACGGCGTAGGATCGACGGCTGCGGCTCCCCCCGTCAACTCCGCTACCGCCGCTCACTCTGGTGGAGTTCTGGAGTTGACGGAGAGCGTGTTCGGGGATCGATATATCACGTCTTAACGAGACGCGATATATCGATTCCTGATAAATCGATCACTACCCGCCAATACGGCGGGTAGTCTGGACATACCCTATGTGCCTTATGTCTGTAACAGTAAAATTCTCTACAATTCCATGGTCAAATCCCAGCCGGGCCAGTGCTGTCTTTCAGGTAGAGAAATTGCCTACCATGCACTTTTCCTGTGTGCATGTTTTTGTGCAAGACCTTAAAAACTGAGATCTTGTCGTTGTCCCCCTCCTCTCACCACCCCCAGCAAGAATATTAAAGATTCACAATATCTGTAAGATTAATGGCAGGACCTGCACATTCTGCAATTCTGTGGCTGTGGAATTTGCCATGCAATTCACCCCTTGTGACAGAATTGTGCTATAAAAAGAACAGGAGTACTTGTGGCACCTTAGAGACTAACAAATTTATTAGAGCATAAGCTTTTGTGGACTACAGCCCACTTCTTTGGATGCATATAGAGTGGAATTGTACTATAGAATCAAAGCTCTCAAATAAATATATAAATGAGAGAGAGAAAGAGAGAGAGAGATCAGATTCTCGGCTGTAGGTTTTAAGCCTTGTTTTTCTAACCCTCATAGTTGTGAAGATAACATTGAAAATGTGAACTGAGTGTAAAGCAATGCAGCGCTGTCTTCACAAGCCTGCAGAGAGCCCGAAATAAGAGCCCTAAGAAGTGTAACTGCCCCTGTCACCTCAGTCAGGAATCTTGGATTTTGTAATTCTATGGCCAGAGGATCTGGAATTTTTACAAGATGCAAGAAAATTCATCATTTTTGCCGCGGAATTTGCCATTTTACTACAGCTGGGCTCCTGATGTTTTTATTTTCTGCCTCTCTGCCCTGCTGGGTCCTGCCTTCTGCTGCCTCTTACTCTTCAGTTTTCCTACAGGGTGAGTTAATTGGATTGCCATGTATGCTCCCTGCGCTATTCCCGAAACCAGGCAGAAGGGGTCAGGCAGCCAAAAATGGAGTCCAGCCTGCAGCCAGGGAACACAAAGAACACTGTAGGAGGCAATGCCCAGCTGAAGTTGGCTACAAGTTCCTCCTTCCTTTGGCACATATCGGGGGAAGGAGGTTCTGAACTGGAATGCCTGAACATCATCACGGTAGCCAAAGCCTAGGAGATGGGCCAGCTGGAGAGCACAGTGAAAATCCCATAATTAAAAACAATCATTGATGTATTTTCAACAATGAGCAACCGTTGCTTGGGTTTATATAGAAGAGAATGGGAATGAAGAGAATTCAGGGGAGACAGAATGGATGAATGTTGCCACATCATTTAATAGTCCTTGATGCAAAATTTGGCCCCTTGTGTTGTGGACTATACAGAGCCCTGATTGAGGGTTTGTCTTGATGCAGTGGCTGAAATTTCCCTTCCACTCAGCATTATGCATCATGTTCTGTGCATATTGTCAGCCTGGTTGCAGCCCTCCCCACTCCAGAGAGGGCTACATTTCTGCAGTGAAGGGATTTCTATACAGTAGTTTACATAGCACTTTGGGACCATATGGGACAAAGAGTGCCATATACAAGAAGGATATTTTATTACTGTTATTATTAATATTATTACTGTTTATTATTATAGCAGAACTGCTCCAGATCTGCCTCCTTCTTAATGTTAAAACAAATCAAAAGTTCTGAATGACAGTTGGGCTCTCAGGGAAACTGACGGAAAATATTTGCAGGCTGTTACCAAGCCAGGAGCAGATTTTATTTATGCATGACTTTCTGAGAATGTGTCATATTAGCTAAAAGGGAATGGTTTGTTTTCAGGCCAACTGTAGGTTCCGATCAGTCCTTCAAAGGGTCAAAACAACGCCGCAATTTATGGAGCAAATATCTAACCGTGTTTGTCTACGACCCACAAAGTTGCTTTAATTTGTTATAATGCAAGACCAGTCCCTGCTTTGACTTGATGGGGCCAGCATTGGAGCTTTTGATGTTAGAGGCCTTGAAAGCCCCATTTCACAGATGATCCAGCTTTGCATAAATAAACAAAGTGACCTTTGAACTCAGGCCTGAGACCTGAGCACACTTCAAAGCGATGGAGGGAGGGTGTTGGGGAATGAAGTGATCAGCATGCATCATTAAGGCAGCTCCTGCTCAAGCTACAACAGTACAAGGGGGTGTAAATAAAGGGACAGCGGCAGGCGGGGAGGGAGTGAAATGAGGGGGAAACTGAAAGTGATGTAATCCAGTCAGGCTTGAACAACTATAATGAGGCCTTCCCTCATGGAAGAATGAAAGAGATCTCCCCTCAAGTCCAGTTTACAGATCCACTCCCTCATTTACCCAAATCCAAAGTGAACAGTAAACCACATTGGCATCCTGTTGTCCCCTGAAGCTGGAGAGGTCCAGTGAGAGAGCTGCACAAACAGAAATATATTTGCTTGTTTAGGGGAGGCGGTGTGGCTGTGGCAGACAGGACTGACCCCGCCTCCTGAATTAAGGCTTGTGAGTCACCTGATTGGAATTGACATGAACAAGCACTCGAAGAAGAAAAAACGGTTACTCACCTTCTCGTAACTGTTGTTTGAGATGTGTTGTTCATGTCCATTCCAATACCCACCCTTCTACCCCTCTGTTGGAGTAGCCGGCAAGAAGGAACTGACGGGGTGGCGGGTCGGCTTTAGCAAGAGCGGGGCCCGATTCCTGGGGGCGGGGCTTGCTGCAAGCCCCGCCCCCAGGACCCGAGCCGCGCCGCCGGGGGGGGGGGGGAAGATGGGGGGACCCGAGCCGCAGGGCCCGGGCCGGCTGGAGCCAAGCCGGGCCAGAGCCGCTGGGGCCTGCGGGAACAGGCC
>NC_048302.1:125230607-125291866 GCF_013100865.1 Trachemys scripta elegans
GGCCGGCCCGCCCCTGCTGCTTAGTCTCAGACTTCCCGTGAATCTCTGATTCGCGGGAAGCAGGGGAGGGGGCGGGGCGTGCAGGGCAGGGGAGGAGGGGGAAGTGAGCTGGGGGCGGGGTGAACAGCTGCAGCGCGGGGCCCTCTTGGCGCGGGGCCCAATTCAGCCGAATCGGCTGAATCGGCCTAAAGCCGGCCCTGGGTAGGGGCCTATATTGAGCACCATGATGGTGCTACTCCAGGGGGCATTCGGACTGACCCGACGGATTGCGGCACTTGGGGATCCTGGGCTGGAGCCAACGCGGACGGTGCCGTGGCCCTCAGTGCCAGAGCTGTATACATCGGTGCCGATACCGCCGATGCCGAAGTTGTCGAAGCCGGAACCGATGGTGTTGCGGCTGTCAGTGCCAAGGACGTTGGTGCTGATATCGCTGGGGCTGGTGTAGCAGACGCCGGCGCCGAAGGGGTTGGTCTGGGAGTGATGGAGCTACCCCCGATCCTGCCAATGACGACGGTGCCAAAGGCAGTACGGAAGTGGCCGAGGCTGCCGCTGCCGCCCTGGAATGCGGCCCTTCGTTCCACCCTTGGCCTTGGTGAAAGGCCCAGGGAGTCTAAAAGGGCCACTGTGCCAGGGGCTGCCACTGCGTGGGCCACGGTGCCAGGTAAGTGTGCTGGTCTCATGATGACTTGGACCCTCTACTTCTGCTCCTACAAGATCGATAGATGTCCAACTCCGACTACAGGGTCTCTGAAAAGGAGGACCACGGAGGAGCGGTACTGCGAGGTGCCGAGGGTCCGCGCCGAGGGCTCGGGGACTGACGAGGCTGCTGACCCTGTTCTGGTGCTGAGGAGCAGTGCACCGGGGATGGAGACCGCCGAGCCATCATTGCAGGTTTTCCCCTTGACGGTGCCGGGGGAGCAACCAGTGCCAGCAACCTCTCCCATCTAGACGGAGAGAACAGTGCTGTGAGCTGGAGCAGGTCCTGCACTGCCTCAGATGCCTCCGGGGTTGGCGGGAAGTAAAGTTGTCGGCTCGGCCTTGGTGAGTGAGAAGGGTCTGGACTCGACCGCCCTTCCACGGGGGCAGGAGTCGACGCGACCGTCTCTGGCAGTGAGGCCAAAGTAGTGTGGCCGGGCTTGGGTCTCAACGGCCGGTTCCTGGGGGCTAGCCAGGGGAGAACGACCCCTCTCCGGCCTCCTCCTCTTTTGCGGCACTGGTGATTGAGACTGGTGCCTGACGGTGCTGAGAGTCCTTGTCTTTACTCGGCACTGATCCCCGAGGAGGTACTTGGTGCCGGGTCTGTCGACCCGGGCTCGGACTGGGGCCAGAGCGCCACTTCCATTAGTAGGATCTTCAGGTGCTGATCTCTTTCTTTCAGTGTCCTGGGGCGAAACCCCCTGCAGATCCTACAGTGATCCTTTTGATGGCTCTCCCCCTAACACTTCAAACACGAAGTGTGAGGATCGCTTCTAGGCATACTTGCCGCAGACCTCACAGGCTTTGAAGCCAGGAGACCGCAGCATGCCCTAGCGTTGGGATAGCGCTGAGAGGAAACCCCTCCAAAGGAAACTAAAGAACTAAGTAAAGTACCTACTAACTACTTAACACTAACTACAGAATTAATGAGAACTATATACAGACTGCCAAATGCGCTTGTCACGACAAGAGCAAGGGGAAGTTCCAGCTAACCATCACTGGCGGTAAGAAGGAACTGAAGGGGTGGCGGGTCGATAGGGCCATATATTGAGCACCATGATGGTGCCACTCCAGGGGGCGCCCAGACCAACCCAACGGATACTGCTAGGGGAAAAATCTTCCAGCTGCCTTGCACACCTACGCACTCACCTAATTGGAATGTACATGAACAAGCACTCAAAGAAGAATATATTTGCTTGTTTAGGGGAGGCGGACCGTGGGCCTTAACATGAATTAGGGGAATTTTTGCTCACATGGGTGTCACCAGCCTCTTGAGGAAAGAGCGAGGGCTGGGAATGCTACACAAAATTACATCCGATACTGTAGACAGCCCCCAACTAAAACCTCTCCAGCGCAACATTAAAGATCTACAACCTATCCTGGAAAACTATCCCTCACTCTCACAGACCTGTCCTCGCTTACAGACAGCTCCCCAACTTGTAGCAAATACTCACCCGCAACCATACACCACAGAACAAAAACACTAACCCAGGAACCTATACTTGCAACAAAGCCCGATGCCAACTCTGTCTACATATCTATTCAAGTGACATCATCATAGGACCTAATCACATCAGCCATTCCATCAGGGGCTCATTCACTTGCACATCTACCAATGTGATATATGCCATCATGTGCCAGCAATGCCCCTCTGTCACGTACATTGGCCAAACCGGACAGTCTCTAGGCAAAAGAATAAATGGACACAAATCTGACATCAGGAATCATAACATTCAAAAACCAGTAGGAGAACACTTCGACCGCTCTGGTCATTCAGTAACAGACTTAAAGGTGGCAATCTTGCAACAGAAAAGCTTCAAAAACAGACTCCAACGAGAAACTGCTGAACTTGAATTAATATGCAAACTAGATACCATCAACTTAGGCTTGAATAGAGACTGGGAATGGCTGAGCCATTACACACATTGAATCTATTTCCCCATGTTAAGTATCCTCACATCTTCTTGTCAAACTGTGTGAAAGGGGCCATCTTGATTATCACTACAAAAGTTTTTTTTCTCCTGCTGATAATTGCCCATCTTAATTAATTAGCCTCTTAGAGTTGGTAGGGCAACTCCCACCTTTTCATGTTCTCTGTATGTGTATATATATCTCCTTACTATATGTTCCATTCTATGCATCCGATGAAGTGGGCTGTAGCCCACGAAAGCTTATGCTCAAATAAATTTGTTAGTCTCTAAGGTGCCACAAGTACTCCTGTCCTTTTTGCGGATACAGACTAACACGGCTGCTACTCTAAAACCTGCTTAGATCCAGTGTTCATGGGAATTTTATAGAGAAAATGTGGTTTTGCCTCATTCCAAGAAAAGAAAGAGAAAATAAATAAATATTAGGCCCTATCTAGTCTATTCCAAACTAGTTCAGCCTTCTTTACATAGCAAGCCAGAGATTAATAAGAAAAATTGTGGACAGAATAGAAACAGACTTTCTGAAAATCTTTTTTGTCAGTCTATTACCACCATGATGGTGGTGCCTAGTTAGCATGGGGATTGGTGCCTGGGGGACACACAGGCAGACAGTCACAACTGTACAACACTTGGTAGCTTTTGGCACACAGAGATTAAAATGATCCTTTCCCCCAGATCTCCTTAGTGTGGATTAACACTGGTTGAGTTTCATTTGGAATTTCAGATTTCAATTAACCCCAAAGGCCCAGTGACATTCATGCAAATCCACTGACACGTGATTTCCATGTGAAAACCTACATCAGCTAGTAATCTTATTGCGAGTCTCATGATAGCTGCTGTTTTCCTTAAAGCCTTAGCTCCTGGAGGCATGGGGTTATTTGAGAATCTCAGCTTTTATTTTCTTTAAAAAAAATTCTAGCCCTCATGGTTATGGAGAAGAGTCTGAAAACTTAACCCAAATAACCGTAAAGGCTCAGCAAAAGCAGAAGCCAGATTCATGACTCTTGAGCCCTTGGGACTGGCAACACTAACATCAGCCCGGTTTGGCTTGAAACCCAAGACAGGCTTGAATCTGGATCCAGTTCTGAATTTCTTTCACCTCCACGGATGCCTGGGTCTGAATGTGTGGTTGAGCTCCTAGTAGAGATAGAGTCAGTAACTAAGTTCTTATCTGAACTTCTCTGTGCAAGGGGTACTCGGATACTTGGGGCCTGTCTCTGATTGGAACTCAGCCCAGTATTAAGAAACTGGTTCAAGTTTTCAGTGTCATGAAAGTTTTCCATAGCTCTTCCAACACCCTTTCGGCTTGCTCTTCCTATCCCCTAACCTGTCTACTCTATCAACAGGGATAATGTGACGGGAAAGCAGGAAGTGACTTTAGTATGGCCTTTCTGTGTTGGGAAAGGTGCAATGTAACAAAAGGATTAGGAATAGTTAAAGAGAAAAATAAGGAAAAACCCCTTTTTCTGCCCCAGCCAAACAAAAGCCCTTAATGTGAAACAGATCAAACCTGCTCCAGGCAGCACATAGCCAAGGAGCACTACACTGTTTTTAAAGAAATAACTGAAAGGTTACTGGCAGAAAGTCTGGCAATATAATGGGCACTGAAGATATGTCTGCTTTTGGCTCTGACTGTGCCAAAAATAACCATTGATACTCAAGCCCAGAATTTGCTAAAAATAAAACAACACTCCGTGTTAATGGTTTGGTTTGCATTTTAAGTGTTATCCATTTTTGTGATAATTTCTATTAAAAAAAACTGATTTTTCCTCTGCCACAGGCCTGGCAGGCTCCCTCAAGTCAAAATCTATTACAAAGGAAATGATTTCAACAAACCTGCCCTGTCATATTGAGAGGAGGCTGTGTGATCTAGTGATTAAAGCCCTGGACGGGGAGTCAGAAACCTGGGTTCTATTCCTGGCTAAACCAGTAACTCTCTACAGGACCTTGAGCAAGTCACTTAAACTCTTATGGCTCTTGTAAAATGGAGATGATGATGCACAGATCCATTGTGTCATCTATGGATGTAAAACTCTATATTAGTGCTGACTGTTATTACTCCACATCTCAGTATGTAGGTGAATGCAGATGCTGCTCCAGGTCCAAATACAAATGCTTCCCAATGAAGACTCCAATTTACTTCCAAGTTTCCATACCGGGAGGGGAGGAGTTTTCTCTAGTTCTGATCTATTCGCTCCAGCAATCACTAAGGAATGCTGTGGTGTATTGTTTTGGTCCTTGTTAAAAAGCTTTGGTTTGGACAAGGATTATATATTTCCTTTAAAAAATTAAATGCATAAGGTGGGGAGATGGAACACTAAGAAGGGAGAGGAAAATTTTAGGGACATCAGTAGAATAACTACATGAAAATAGGATGCAATTAGTAATATTTAGGTTGAATATATGAAAACTTCCCAACGGTGATGTCTATTAGTCTGTGGAAGTTTTCCAAGAGAAGTAAGAGAAGCCCCATTCCTTCACCTCTGGAAACATTTGAAACAGATAATGGCATAACTATAACAGTACTACAGACCCAGAAGAATTTACAAACCCAGATGCTAACAGCTGGTTCATCCAGTTATCAGAATCTGTACTAAGAACCCTGAGCTGTGGTTGGAAATAGGGTGTAATTGTACCATCAGTAAGAATTAAATATCAGACAGAAAAAGCATATACATGGAATATGAAATGGACTGATAAGTAGATCTTTTAGGGTCAAAAGCAACAGTCAATATATTATCATTACCCTCAAGCTTTCCTTCTTTGCTAATTCTAAGAACTGCATTCTCTAAGGCCTGTGCAGATCAGGCCTAGTCATCAAGGGGGCCCTGCCTGCAGAACGAAGGTAGGAGGTGGTGATGTAACCATTTCCTTCTGATATTCAAAACTCACCCTCAATGCCATGTTGCATGGTTTGGTTATAAATCTTGGACCAGAACCTTAGCTGGTGTAAATCAGCACATCTCCATTATATTCAATAGAGCTATGGTGATTTACGAAAGTTTAGGATCTCAGCCCATCTTTAAAACATTCCTTCCTTTTCACTCACCCTCCACAAAGCCAGGGAAAGCATCTGAAAACCCCCTTGTGAATGTTTTGTGCTTTGCACTGTTTAGGTCCTACTTCTATTCTCAAAAGCAAAGGTGTCACTATCTACAAAGCTCCACAAAGCTCGCAGAATAATCAGAGCTATGTTTCCAATCACGGCCCATCTGCCCTAACCACAACATGAACCACGGGGGCAAACAGCTGGAGCTAATCACTGTACCATCACAGCTCCCTGACAGATCCCTTAAAACAATTACTTTACAAAGGCAGTCACAGGCCTCCCTCCCTCCTTCCCAAGCCATCCTGACTCCTCCTCACAACAGGCCCTTCTGCCCATCTTCAGGTGTCTATTCCAAAGGGGAAATCAAACAGAATCCTCCTTCCTGGTGAGGTTATTTCTCTTCCTAGCATGTCACCGCACACACAGATCTCAGTGCTGAGAGCTGTACCACATCAGGAGTCAGATATTCCATTCTTGATCCACTTAACCCGTCCAGATTTTACCCAGACAGTTTTGGCTTCTGTGTCCAGGTGCCATATAGGGTTGCCAGGTGCCCGTTTTTTGTGGACATTAGCAATCCTAAATGTCAGCCTATTTTACAGATAGGGAAACTGAAGCATAAAAAGCTCAAGGGTAAAATTTTCAAAAGGACATAAGTGATTTAGGAGCCTAATTCCCATTTTCAAAAGCTCCTAAATTACTTAAGTTCCTCTGAAAAGTTTAGCCTACGTGACTAACCCCAGATCAGTGACAACAAGACTGTGGCAGAGCCAGGGATAAACGCATGAGTCCGGGCTCTCAGCCCTCTACTCTAACCACTAGTTTACACTCCGTGTGAGTCCTGGCAGCTGCCATTTCCCACACAAACTAAGTTATATCTCTATCATTACCCTATATAGTAGCACCAATAAATATTTATTATTTCCTGCACCAAAGCATGAATAGGAATATCATTCACATGTGTATATAAATCTCCCTAATCATTCACTCGGCTGGAAATAGTCAGTACAAAGAAAATTCCAGCTGGATCCCAAACATAGACGTCCTATCAACAGTGCAGAAATGGTTCTTAAATGATCCTTATAATGTGATGTTGAACGAAAATATCAATCATACTAACCCTGGGTGTTGACCTTTCCTAAAACGGCAAGTTAATACCTCAGTGTGGAAGGAACGGATACATCATGATGAGTTGGAAATTGAAATTCTGTTCTTTATGGATAGGAATATGGACTCAGCTGTTTCTTCAACAACACTACAAGAGTCTTTTATAGTGTTTTCCAGGGCTTATTCATTTCCCAATCATCTTGTGGTTAAGAAGTCAGAGAGAGAAAATATAATTGCCCTAGAGAAGATAATTAAATACCTTCAGGTTAATATGTAAACTCTCAAACTAAACTAACTCTCCAGGAACTTGTTAAGGTTCAGGACTACTTTATAGCATAGAAAAGCTGAAACCTGTGTGCATTGCTTTACTTGGGGCAGAAAGGCCCCTGAAGTCACAGGAAATCTTTTCATTCACTTCAGTGAGCTTTTACAAACATGGTATAAAAAGTTGCTTAGCTGCAGGTAGCCTAATTTTCTAAAAATAGTCAAGCACAGTGGATACATTCCTTCAACTGAATTTCCCACAGGGAAGCTCAAGAAGAAACCCTGAGGTATTTATTTTTGCTTTGTTTTGAGAATTTTAAGAAATAAGAATCTAGAGGAACAGCATAAAATATACTAGAGAATCCTGAAGTAAGTTGAGAAAAGAGAGAGAAAGAACTGATCTTTTCTTCTCTCATCAAGAGATGACAGGAGCACTAAAAAACTTTAAATGCAGGGAAGTCTACTGAAAAGGACAGGTTCTCAACTGTATTTTGAAAAACAGATCAAGCTCAAGTTGTCCAGATCTCACACCAAGTATTCAGCAAGGCACAGAAATATGCTAAAGAATCTTTCCTCTCAGATTTAAATATCACCCTTATATTAACTCATCCCAAAGAAGAACAAAATTCCACCTCTATATAAGACCAACAGGCCAATACCCTTAATAGATGTATATTTGAAAATTTATGTAATCTGAAGAGTCAACTGCTAGCCCATTGATGATCTGAGAACCTTGTGCTAAACAATTCAAACACCTGTTGCCAGATGGGCTTTGTAAATGACATGTAATCCACTGAAAGTGAGGTGAAGAGAAAGCATTTGAAAGGGTGGAGAGGAAATACCTATGTGCAGTCTAGAAAGCTTTTAACTTGGATCAATCCTTTATAAATAAAGTGTTATATAGTAATAAATTGCCTAAGGTAATTAACAACGGGCAGGTGTCATCAGCAATGTCACTGGTTTGCAGAATATGGCAGGCATGTTAATGCAACTTCTGCTTTTCATACTGAACTCTTATCCACTGAAGTAGAAGGGGATGCCAGAATTAAAAGAATCTATATAAGTGGCAAGGAGCATTAGGCATTCTGGGCCAAATCCTTCAAGGTGCTGAGCACCCTCAACACCTCTTAACTTGAGGACACTTAACTTGGGAGTTGAAGTCACACAGCACCTTCCAGGAACCATTCAGCATGCATCCTTATCTGACACAGATGACACAATGTTGTATCGTGGACAATCTATAAAATGTTCAATGAACATTGCAGATATCTTTGGAACACTGTCTGCTATAAAATAAACTGGCCTAAGGAGAGAAGCATTACCACTTTCACAATTCTGTCCAAGTACAACTCTGGACAAGTGGCAATTTTGTTGGTTCCCAAAACAAATGGAACACTTGGCATCCTACTTAAAGGGAGGATTATAGTATATTATGCTGGATAATATTGGTCTACTTGTACCCAAAATTAAACCTAACCTAATTACATGGAGCAAATTACAGCTTTCTATGTGGGGTAAAACACAAATGGTAAAAATGGTTGCTCCACAATTATCTATATATTCCCAAGCTGCCATTACAAATTTCTAAAACATACTTCAAAACAATGGCTTATATAGTGAAATTATTTCTGTGGGATAGTGAAAAAAGGCAAAAGGGCATTTAACAACATTACAAGAGCCTCATGATGTGGGATGAAATGAGACTCCCTGATTTTGAAAAATACTATCCTAGCATATTGCCTGTAGCATATGGGAGCAATAATAGGGAATAGGGTAAGACCAATACATCGGAATGAAACCACAGCAGAACTAGTTCACCTTCTTTACAATCTAAATCGATGAAGGCCAAGATTTTGAAAGTGACCTATGTCTAGAACCCAAGCGAGGGTTGTGCTGCCCTTGCTCGTGTACACGTACTCTTGCCAGCTCTCATCGAATTAGCGTGAGTATAAAGAGCAGTGTAGCCACAATAGCCTCGAGAGTGGCAGCAAAGCCATGGCTGAGATGTGCTAAGTACAAACCTGCCTGAAGTTAATGGGTATGTACTCGGCACGGCTCACCCATGCCTCCGCTGCTGCTACCCGTGCTACCCCACCTACACTGATATTATTTATACTCACGCTAGCTCAATGCGATTTAGCATGAGTATGTGTACATGAGCAAGGGAATCACACCCCTAGCTCACAGTGTACACATAACCTTAGTGATGTTGAGTGCCTTTGGTTTTGAGAGCCCAACTTGCGGGGGCCTGTTTTCAGAGGGTGCATGCTCAGCACCTTCTGAAAATCAGGCCCCCTTTAAAGTATGTGAAGTTGGGTATTAAAAAATGAATGCACCCCAAATCATTCGCCACTTTTGAAGATCTTGGAGAGGATAGAGAAAGGAAGTATCATTAACCCCATTTTGCAGATGGGGAACTGAGGCACAAAGAGATTAAGGCTATGGCTATACTATAGCTTAGCCCAATATAAGTTATGTTGCTCAGGGGTGTAAATTAGCCACCTCCTGAGCAATGCAAGTTACACCTACCTAAGCACTGGTGTGGACAGCGCTATGTTGGCAGGGGAGCGTCTCCCACCAACATAGCTACCGCCGCTCATTGCAGGTGGATTTTTTAGAAGCTAAATCATCGAAAACACCAATTAAGCACAGGCACATAAGTACAACTACTTTGTTTCATCAAACCTATGTATTTACTAACATTATACATTTTTTAATGATTACTGTAATATACAAAAAAAATCTAGGTTTAAGGGGTGTGAGAACATATTTTTAGGTTAAAGGAGTGCGAGAACATATTTTGATTTTTGATAAGGGGTGCGAGAACATATTTTGAGAGCCAAAGGGGTGCAGGCTGTAATAAAGGTTAAGAACCACTGGCTTAGAGCATCTGTACTAGCAGTGCTACAGCGGCATCAGTGTTGCTGCTGTAAACTCTCTCCTGTAGACATAGCCTTAGGATATGTTTAGACTAAACTAGAGTTTGTGGCGCTATTGTAATTCAAATTAAATGACTGCCAATTAACTCAAATTAGCTAATTCCCAGGGCCTTATCAAGATTATTTAAAAACAACACCCCATTTTTCCTATAGGTAGTTGTAGAGATAGTTAAGCCCCTCATAAACGCCACTTATCACCTAGCTGAGATGCAGTTTAACACCTTTACATTTGGATTAGCTGATAGGGGTTGACTTTAAGGATGAGTAATGGCAAGAGGCAGGCATATCATCCATTGGTGGCAAAAATGGATGATACCTTCATGTCCTCTGCCCAAGTTTATGAAAGATATGATATATTTCAACAGCATCAATGGGAGATATTTTCAATTAGGTTAGTGCTTTATCATTATTAGAATGATCACTACTACAGAGTTTTCTCCTAAGACATCACAATTCTAAACAATTATCTAGTGCAAGAGTTTTCTTTTTCTTTCTGAGCCTCCTCCCCCCAACATGCTATAAAAACTTCACAGCCCACCTCTACCACACCTGTTTCTCTGCATCCAAAACCAGGGCCTGCATTAGCAGGTAGCAGGCAGTGCAGTTGCCAGGGGCCCCATGCCCCCACAAAGCTAAGTTGTTCAGGCTTTCGCTTCAGCCCCGGGTGGCAGGGCTCGGGGCTGTGGGGCTTCGGCCCCAGTGAGTCTGATGCTGGCCTTGCTCGTGGCCCCCCAGGGTGCTAAGACTCCTGGTTGAGAACTGTTCATCTAGTATTTCAGTTGATTTTGACTGTATAAAATAATCTTGCATTTAATATATATCCTGCATGCAGTTAGCAAATGACAAAACAGATACGAGATATTTTAAATGTAAACTTTAAAATACACAGGAAATTAAAATCCTTCCAACCACTCACAGTTTGATCAGATAATCTATCTACATTTAATTCAATGTAAAATTCTTCAGTGACCACTCTAGACTCCAGGTAGATTGTTCAGTATGAAGAGAACAGATGTTGAAGGTGTCATGTAGACATTTGGACATATTGGTTATATCCGTGTATAAAGTGCTTTGAGATCCTTGGGTGGAGGGAGCTATAGAAGTGCAAAGCTGAACTGTTGTGTTTATCTCTCTATAAACCCAGATCCGTGGTAACAAGCAGCGCTCCTTCATTGCAAAAAACAAGCACTTTTATTAATGCATGTCATTAAACCTACATGCTGTTATTTCTAAGGGTAATTATTACTGTGGGTGACCCTGGATAGATTGTGAAGGATCAGTTTAAAACAGGGGTGGAGAACTTCCGGCCCACAGGCCGGATCGACCCCCCCTGCTTAATTTCATCCAGCCCGCAGCAAATCTCCATGCTGCAGTCCGGAAGCCCTGAGCCGAGGCACCCCCCCCCCCACCCGGCTGAAGCCGCGAGCACTGGCTTGCCCCGCTGCAGGGGAAAGCTAGGATGCCAGGCCAGTCGGTTGGACAATCAGGGAAACTCCGAGTCCACGTGCGCCTGCCCCTGCCCGCAGGCGCCATCCCAGCAGCTCCCATTGGCCGGGAACTGCAGCAGCTCCCATTGGCCAGGAACTGCGGCCAATGGGAGCTGCGGGGCAGCTCCTGTGGGCGTGGGCAGCGCACACCACGCAGAGCTGTCTGGCCACATTGTGGCCTTTTCCGGGAGCGGTGCGGGGCCAGGCCAGGGCAGTGGGGGAGCTTGCCTTAGCCTCGCTGCACCTCCTGAGGTTAGCGGTGCCCGGTCAGAGCCCGCACCCCTCACCCCCTCCTGCTCCACAACCCCCCGCCCCGGCCCCAGCCCTGAGCCCCCACCCCCACCCCAACCACATGTCCCAGCCCTGAGACCATTCCCACACTCCAACCCCTCGTCCCCTTCCTGCATCCTGAACCCCTCATTTCTGCCCCATCCCAGAACCTAGGGGAAGCCCCGAGCCTCCCTCCCCTCGGGGTTGTGTGTGTCCCACAACTGAATTTTTCTGTGGGTCAGTGGCCCCCGATAGAAAAAAGGTTCTCTGCCCCTGGTTTAAAAGAAGCACTCTGATTCCCAAATGTATCCAAATCTCTCGGGTCTTCACACTCCAAGTGGAAATTTACACCAGGAAGAGAGTGTCTACCCTTCACGGCCTGTAACACTGGGCCACGAATCTGACTGACTTGAGTCTGCATCTGCAGCCCCATAAATCCCTGGGGCCTGGAACTCCCACATTCCATAGCATAGACTCTGCGCCACAGATTGCATGCAAAAGTTACAAATTCATCATGCATGATAATAAAAGAATGTTCGCGGTACTATAGATACATCCAGGGAAAAGGCACAAGACCCCTCAGGAAAGGGCTCTCTATGAGCTGAGGGGGCGAAAACATTATCTACTATCTGTTCTGAATGAAGGACTGTATCATGTGAAAACACTTCTAATAATTGCTCCTGTTTTCATTAAATTTCTTGCTTCTGGGGTATCCTTCTGTTTTAACAAGCATAGCTTCTTGTCTCGTCTCTGAAAGACTGCACCACTATGGTCTATTATTATTATTTACTGCTGAAGTCGTTTAAATGGACCAGGCATCCATATCCAAAAACAGCAAGTTGCTAGCCAGTCTCATACCAGCCAGATTAATGTGACACCTGAGATGTGTTTTCTTTCGAGATGTAGGAGTCTGAATGGCTGAAAGTGTCAGAAATATATGCAAAAGGGAAAAAAAAGGCATTGGGTTTCAGAAACTATACATAGTTGATTCCACAGCCTTTTTAAGTGACCTCTGGTGATTTCATTTTGATATTCAGTTATAATTTAACTGTATCATAATAGTCAATAGCTTAAAAAAAACCCCTGTTCTCTGATCGTTTGAAATACTTCACTCTAGCTTATAAATAATTGGGAGCTGGTACATTATCTGGTCTACTATTCTCACTGGCATATTATTTTACCCCATGGCTTTGTTCCTGCTCTGCAGGGGGGCTGCATGTGGTCTTATTGTTCTTTTATTTATGCCTCTTCAATGGTAACATACACACCAGAGTGTTGTCACAGAGCGGGACCGCAAATTTCTCATGAGGTAACCAAGATGGGAAAAATGTCCCAGATCATGCCAAATCTTTACAAGAATGGTATTTAAACAGAAAGCTATACCCTTAAAAAACAAAACCCAGTAAACAACAGTTCTTACTTGGAATGTCACGATTAGTGTATCTATGAGCTTTAAATATTAGGCCTGGCTCCCTATTGAAGCCTAATTGGTCCTTTTGAAATTCCTTTATAAAACACAGCTCATATTATCCAGCTGACACATTCCCCTGTTTGTTTTGCTTGATGCTGACTTGTTTCCACTCTGAGTTGGTCGCTCCCAGGACTGCGCTGGCTCAGTTTTCAGTTCAATTTTTCTTTCCTACAAGCTGACGGCAGTGAAGTAATTCCAAGGGCATTGAGAATCACCCACAACATACGGTATGTGTGCTGGCTGGCACCAGGGGCTGAGCCCAGCAAAAGTACAGACACATACACAGTAGGAAGTCTGGTAAACCTGGTTCCCTGGGTAGATGTGTGCATGAGGAAAGGCCTTGATGACTAAACAATGAGTAAGTAAAGGGGAAGGGGGGTATGATGACTGCACGCAAGGAATTAGATGCTGTAAACACCAAGGAGGGGGAGAATTGTTTAGGCTGGATAATCAAAAGGACCATTACCATGCATCATAGAAAGAAATTGAGCAAAAGAACATCAGAAGTGAACATTTCCTTACACTTGAAGAGTCTCCCAAGGTGAAAAGCCCTATCACTGGAGCCATGTGACACAGTCATGGTCAAAACAGTAGATGGCATCATGGAGAGAACTGATGCATCATGCTACACTGGTAGGGGTATAGACTAGCTCAGTTAATAGGCCTATTCCAGCTCTTACTGCTGTAATTCTCCAAACAGAAGATGCACTCCTCTTCAGGTAAAGAGGCAAGTTTCCTCACAACCTAACATGAAGCAAAGCTTTTTGGATCAACTCAGTCTGCCAATAAAAACTAGGGAATAAGGAGTCTCAATGTCACACTCACCTTATTCATGGAAGCATTCTGGTTAAGTCACTGGGTCTACATGAGTGCATAAGGCAACAGGATTTAACCTAATATTGGCACAGTCTGTTACAAACTGGCCCAGTAACCCACTGTGCAGTCACTATTCTGTTCTGAGTGGACCTAATTGCTGGGTTGCATGTGCTTCCAAGCCAACTGGGATTTGGTAGAGTCTAGTCATTGTTTCTAGTTCTGGGATCCTAGGGCACACTTCCAGGTTCAGACCTCTTGTCTGATACCCCTCCTTGGGACACAGGACTCCACCGTCAAGCTGCCCTAGAACCGTAAGCCCATGTTTGAGAGCTCCTCAGTCACACATATTCTCTCAGAGTTCCCGCTAGGGTGTGGACTCTCAGGGCTTACTTGTCTTTGAGACAACATGGCAGGAAAGCAAGGCCCAGAGACTCAGTAAAGGAATTTCCTAACCACAGTGACGTTACTCTTAAAGCACTTGAGAGTTATAGCTCTTTGAAAAACGCCAAAAATTTCTAGGCACCTCTTCCCCTAGCCTTAGCTCACCCTCTAGTCAGTTCAAGGTTTGTTAGTGTTTCGAACCGGGCAGAGCTCCTCCTCCCCTCTCTCTCCTGCAAGCCCTGCTTATGTGTGGTGATTGTTGGCCCCCTTGCAGAGAGCAAATCCCGCTCTTCAATAGGGCCTCTGCCCTCTGTCTTTGTGCCTGGTTCTCATACTGTGAAGATCCATACCCACCAGTCATGCTTTGCCCCACCATCCCTTGCAGGCCATTGTTCCATGGGGATGGGCCAGTACTTGAGAATCAATCAAAGCTGATAGTCTCAGACTTTAACCTTGATGACTCTCGGTGACAGTCCTTCAATGAGGTGTCAAACACCTTTCCCTGGGCAGGGCAGCTGCCTAGAACGCAGCACAACAGGCTGTCCCTGAGCAAGTCGGAACTAATGAGGCCACAGTGCCCATATTTCAACATGGGTACAAAACAGATGTCACAATTTGATAGACACCTCTTCATCACCCAGTCCATTTAACCAGAATCCTTTGTGTTGGAATGAAAGGCCTGGGGAATGAACAAAAGGGTCTTTAGAGGTAAATCCTTCTATTATACTGACTGGCTGTTTTGGCAGAATCTAGGAGTTTGTTTTAAAAGGAGCAGAAGGGTGCTTCTGTTTTTACATCTAAAAGTACATTAAATATCACTCAAATAAATAGATGCTCCAGTTGAAGGCTGAATTGGCAACATCTCAGAAGTTGAAGAGATGCACCAATTTTGTATGAAGCAGAGCAGACGGCAGCCATCCTCCACCTTTAACATGGATGTTCAGTATATGGAGCGTACAATCATGGCTGGGCATGTCAAGCTCCATCTTGACATCCGCAGCATTCTACTTCAACTACAAAAAATGAGGGTGGCTGTAGGTCAGATCATAGAACTCCCATATCTGCTCATGGGCTACCTTTTGGCTACACTTACTCTGCACAGAAACTGGTGCTGTGGGACTCAGGCATAGTCTCATGGGGGGATTGGGGATGGAAGAGTTAAAACAATTTCCCATTATTTATTTATCACTTCTTTTTATTTTTTCTGGTTCCAAGAGATAAATGTCCTGTTTGTCGATTATAAATAATGGATTATAGCCATTGAAAGTAGAAAAGAAAAAACAATATCCTGGCTCAATATCATCAGTCAGTCTTTGTGTTTTTTGTTTTTTAAGGAGAAACAATTCTTCACATTTTTCATGTTTTTTAATTTAAAAAAAAAATTAAAAATTGGAGAAAGTATGAATAGAGAAGGTCTATATTGCCTCAAAATAGAGACATTTGTATGACTGCTGGGCAGGAGGTATTGAGATGTAAATGTGGCCAGTAGCTCAAATAGATCTTGATAGATTCAATGGGCCTATGACAATTTATGCCTGTTGAGGATTTTGTTCTTAAGCAATATTGTAAGGAAATGGTTAGTGGGGCATCTTACCCACAGTTCTCATTTTAAAAGGGTATTGACAATCTATTTCAAAGTGTTGTTAATCGTTATTTTAGTTGTCAACAGCATGGTCAGTTCTGTACAAAGCACAGAAGCAGATAAGAGTTTGTGCCTGGCGTTGTACAAACTAAGGGCCAGATTCTGACTCTCTTACTCATATTGGGCGACACCCTCCTCCGCAAGTGGTCCCACAGTCCTATTAGAGGAGTAAGGTGTGTAAGAGTATCACGATCTATCCCTAAATGATTGTATCCATTCTTGTGAACCTTTAATTTGGCCCTGGTCTTCACCATTAACACAAGACACACTCCTTGGGGCCCAACAACACTCTTGTACCTAGCAGGACCGAGGAATTCACAAGTGTTTTGCTTTCAGCAACAAAGTACATATGTGTGATCAGTGAAAGATATGAAGCAGCCATGACACAGGTTACCCTGCCATTAAAAAAAACAGAAGCCCTACTGCAAAGGCAAGTAAGACCGGGGTTTGGAGCAACCCTAATTGCAGTGTAGGTTAGATCACTTGTGACAGAATGGGAGATGGGCAGTGCGATGGGTTGGATCACAGAAACCCCCTTGAGAGCTGCGACCTAATGTGCAAAGACTACCACTGCTTCTGTTTTCCCTGCCAGCTCAGGACTCCAGCACCCTGTCTTGCTGAGCCAGACCCTCCCATCTGCTCCAACACAGACCCAGGGTCTGAATCACTTGTCCCAAAGTTGCAAGTTTACCTGAAAACAGCTCCCCGAAGTGTGCTTGTCTTTAGCACTCAGATGCCAACTCCCAATGGGGTCTAAATCCAAATAAATCTGTTTTACCCTGCATAAGGCTTATGCAGGGCAAACTCATAAATTGTTCGCCCTCTATAACACTGATAGAGAGAGATGCACAGTTGTTTGCTCCCCCAGGTATTAATACATATTCTGAGTAAATTACTAAATAAAAAGTGATTTTATTAAATACAGACAGTAGGATTTAAGTGGTCCCAAGTAGTAACAGACAGAACAAAGTAAGTCACCAAGCAAAATAAAATAAAATGCGCAAATCTATGTCTAATCAAACTGAATACAGATAATCTCACCCTCAGAGATGCTTCAATAAGTTTTTTCTCAGACTGGACACCTTCCAGGCCTGGGCACAATTCTTTCCCCTGGTACAGCTCTTGTTCCAGCTCAGGTGATAGCTAGGGGATTCTTCATGATGGCTCTTCTCCCCCTCTGTTCTCTTCCACCCCTTTATATATCTTTTGCATAAGGCGGGAACCCTTTGTCCCTCTGGGTTTCCACCCCCCTCACTGGAAAAGCACCAGGTTAAAGATGGATTCCAGTTCAGGTGACATGATCACATGTCACTGCAAGACTTCATTACCCACTTGCCAGCAAACACATATACAGGAAGACTCACAGGTAAATACAGCCATCTGCAGATAATGGGAGTCATCAAGATTTCAAACCACCATTAATGGCCCACACTTTGCATAATTACAATAGGCCCTCAGAGTTATATTTCATATTTCTAGTTTCAGATACAAGAGTGGTACATTTATACAAATAGGATGATCACACTCAGTAGATTATAAGCTTTGTAATGATACCTTACAAGAGACCTTTTGCATGAAGCATATTCCAGTTACATTATATTCACTTATCATATTTTTATAAAACTATTCCAGTTACATTATATTCACTTCTTATTATGTTTTTATAAAACCATATAGACTGCACAACGTCACAGGCAGATACTAGCTGGTATTGCTGATGTCCTGGTTTGGTAAAATGGAAGAGTTACCCAAAAAGGTTGGGAATCAGTGGTGTAGGTGACCTTGCTCAATGCAAGAAGGATTGGATGACCCAACACATTTTTCCAACTCAGACAACTTCTTAAGGAAGCAGAAAGAGGATAATTACAAGATTTTTTCCCCACCAACCTCCGCCACCACACTTGACTGTTTTGTTTTACCATAAGCTCCCATGAGGTGAGGTCATTTATAAAATGAACCGGGCATTAAAACCACAACAGCTATAGATTAAAGTTGTTGACAAATGTAGCCAACAGACAGGGGAGAAATGGCTTTTATGTCACACATTACTGCTTTTGAACAAGAACATAACTGATCATGAATTGCAAGGAAAATGGAACGAGCTAATCAAATACTCAATGCTCTGCAAAAATTGTCAAAAACAGATTGATTTAACCAGCTGCAACACAGTGGATAATAACAAATTTGAACTTTGCACTGTGAAAAGTAAGAGAGAAGCTCTTTGATTATGATCTAAAAGTCCAACAATTTATAGGACAAGGAAGTGGAAGAGCTCACTGCAGAAAATCATGGTTAAGAACAGATATGGTAGCAGAACTAGGTTCATTAGTGGCAGTACAGAAAACAGCTTTCTTTTATGTCTGCTACCTGCTGCACAGCAGACCTGCTCAGATAACAAAATTCCCAACACCCCTAACCATTCTGCCTCAGGACTGGCGAGATGCCTGGGTCCTCTGCCCTCCTGCACATTACCCTAGCCAAGACTCAGATTGGGACCACTGTGCTCTCCAGACAGAAAATGTACTAGGTGTGCTAAAGGAAGCTTCATGCTGGTCCAGCAACTATGAGCTCAGGTGCTGTGCTAAGCTGTTCTCAGCTGGGAGTTGCTACATCATGTCACCATCATTGGAAGGATAGCAGAAGGAGCTAGTGATGGTATTGGGTTTCCTGAGGAAAGAATACAGGAAAAGACCACTGGCATGGCTGGCTAGAAAGCTACGAGGATCTCTGATGCCTTCCTCTGCTCACTTTTTTCCTAGCCACATCCCTGCATTGCTGCTGGGCGGGATAGGTTCAAACTGCAGCTGCAAGAGATCCTCAAAAATCCTTTGATGAATTTGTTACCGTCCAAGAATTTCAACCCTGATCCAGACACCCCTGAATTCTGGGAAACTTCAGACCCATCTGTCTGTCTGTCCATCCATGCCATAGCATACAGAACAAATGGTAATTATACAGGGTTGATTATCATTGAATGCACTGAAGGATATCATCTGCTGTATCGATTTTTCTCTACAAAGGTACATGCATGAAAGGATTCTTCTGCACAAGTGTCTCTTGGTACAACATACAGAAATGGTACAAAGAACGTGTAGGGATTATTCTACAAGAGATTCTGAAACCTTCACTGTTGATAGTCTTGAAAGTGACATTTCCGAACACTGATGGCACCTGGGCCCATTGCTTTCAGCTCTTCTTCCATCCAAGCCTCTCACTGCTCCTCTCCCAGTTCCACAGACCAAGGTGAGGAGGGCTTCTGACTGCCTACTCAATGCTAAGATTTACTGGTCAGGCAAGGGGAGAAAGGACACAGGATTCTCCTTTGGTTTCTTGTGCACATTCTCCTCTACAGCTGCTGAACGTAACTTTAGCAAACATCAAGGAGAACAGGAGGCTTTACTGAATTAAAATATTTAACATACTGGCTAGTCATCGTTCCCTTTGAAACCAATACCCATCTGGGATTTGACTGCATGAAGACTGCTGCAGTCTTTCCATGCCATATCCCAAAAAAGTTCAGGAGGGAAGCACATTGTTGTATATTGCATGTGTACCCATAGAAAGAGAGGGTCAGCGTGCACATGCATACAAAAGCTCTTTATCTCTAAGGACCTACCCTTTGATAACAGCCATTGCAAGCATTTTATTTTGTTCACTTATGTAGCACTATCAATAACCACTTACTGCTTTAAAGAGAAGCGGTCTACTTTTCCAGGCAAAGGAAAACAAATTAATGTTTTAAAACACCCGTCAGTTGTTCATTTTAGCAATTCGATCGCTAGCATATTATTCTTTGCCAGAAGATCCTAAAGGCCGGATTCTGATAACAATCAGTCATGGCCTATATTACTGCGTTTCAAACCACTGCATGTACCATTTCTGAGAGAGTCAGTGAAACAAGTATGAGTGACACAGATTACAATCTGGCCCGGAGCGAAGGTTTGATTTCTGACAAAATTGATATAACAGGCCAAATTCTGTTCTCAATTACAATAGAGTAACATTCCAACTAAGAATTGAGTGCATGTTTTTGGCTTTAATTTAAAAAAAATATTTAAATAATAAGTAATGATGTTTTTAAATAAAGGATTAACAACAATTTGTAACAAATTCTTAAGTACAGATACAATGGTATTCGGTGGGAATCGATCCCTGGTGCAGTAGCATCAAAAGCATAAGCCTCTACATCACTTGAAACTCTGTTAATTCTTATTAACTACTTGGTGTGGGCCAGTCATCACGGGGAGCCTTGTTCACATGCACTAAGCTGAAGTATACCGCAAGACAGTGGCTCTCAACCTTTCCAGACTACTGTACCCCTTTCAGGAGTCTGGTTTGTTTTGTGTACCCCCAAATTTCACCTCACTTAAAAACTACTTGCTTATAGAATCCGACATAAAAATACAAAAGTGTCACAGTCCACTGTTACTGACAGATTGCTTCCTTGTTCATTTTTACCACATAATTATACATCCATTAAAATATAAATATTGTACTTACATTTCAGTGTATAGTTTATAGAGCAGTATAAACAAGCCATATGAAATTTTAGTTTGTACTGACTTTGCTGATGGTTTTTATGTAGCCTGTTGTAAAACTAGGCAAATATCTAGATGAGTTGATGTACCCCCCCAGAAGACCTCTGCGTACTCCCAGGAGTACGTGTACCCCTGGTTGAGAACCACTGCCGTAAGATTTCAGAGTAGCAGCCGTGTAAGAAACTCCCATCTAGCTCAAATGTGCAGAAACTTTTGCTACTATGGTATATGTCAACGAATACAGTGGCAGCAAGGAATGTTTGAAAAGATAACAATAAAAGTCTTCAGCAAGATCAGTGCTATACATCCCAGGGACAACTTGCAAAAATATAGTGTGAAATCAGTAGAAGGCGACTCTGCTGGAATTGTTTACACATGAAATGAAAGCAGAATCTGAGTGCTGGAATATATGTGTGTAAGAAAAGAGAAAATGGGTCACATTCAGCCTTGCTCTGATTTAATTGAAATTACACAAGAAATTATATTTAGTGGCACCTGCCCCTCTCCCACACCTGCTCACAGTGGAGTCATACCAGGAACGAATAGGGCTCTGTGTATATTAGCACTTGTCCAACACAATAAAACGGCAATCTGCAAATGTGCCCAGATTTTTTTTTTTAAAGCTAACCACCACCCCCAAAGGACACACACTTTTCAAAAATATTAGCCATTTTCTTCTTCATTTCAGTTCTGGTAAGTCAGGTAACTGAAACAACACGGAGTCTGGTGGCACCTTAAAGACTAACAGATGTATTTGGGCATAAGCTTTCAAGGGTAAAAACCTCACTTCTTCAGATGCAGGTTTTTACCCACGAAAGCTTATGCCCAAATAAATCTGTTAGGCCACCAGACTCCTTGTTGTTTTTGTAGATACAGACTAACACCGCTACCCCCTGATACTCAGGTAACTGAAGCGTCAAAGCAGAATCATGGTTTAACAGAGCTATGCCTGCCAAAGAAGAGATGAGCCTTTCCTTAGATTTCTTCCAGTTTATTTACATGACTTATCTTTTTATAAATGCAACTTCCTTCCAAGTTGATGAGGTGTCTTAAAGAAAAGAAATAAATAAAATGGTTTATTTTGTTTGAAGATAAGTGATTATTTTTGTGATAGAGTATGTCAGGTGTAAATTTAAAAAAACAGTGGAAGTAATAGTCTTTAGGCAAAACACATGATTGTTCTTGCCACTATGTCGACCAGAAAAAAAAGACATTTTTAGAATTCTGCATAAAAGCATTTACAAATACCTTCCAGGAGCGGTTGTCATGGTTGATTTCTGAATTAAGAACTTAAAGCCAGGGCTGACTTTTCAACCAGATGTTATGAATAACTTTGTGTGTTTGTGTGTATCGTATTATTTTTGCCTGAGGAAAAAAAATGGACATTTTTGGGACAGGAAAAGAACCATTAACATACTGTATTACAATGTTTTCATGCATTTCAGCCTCTAACATCTTTATCTGGTCAAAAATGTCTCCAATTTGTCTCCTGTGAAAGCATTCACAAAACCAGAGCCTCCTCAGTCAAGCTCCAAAGTGTGGCCTCAGGACTGGCTGATTTCAAGATTTCAGTGCGGCAGAGATAGGGCCATTGTAGACACCTGGGGCTATGTCACATAGTGATACAAGTCACCAGTTAGGCGTTAAGTGGTTAGAAAATGGGTGTAAGTGATAATGCAGTGTAATCAACACTGATATGACATTCAGTGGGTGTGCCAAATGAGTGTGACTTACCCAAGGAGCAGAAGGTGTAAAATGTGTCAGTGAGTGCAATTAACAGGATTGTGTAGAGCAAAGCAGCCCTCCTGTATAAAACAGGTCAGATTCCATGTTGACTTACACCCTACTGCTTAAGCAATACTTTATGTACAACACAATAAGAAAACCAGGGAGACACACTCAAACAACAAAAAGAATCCTTTTAATGGAGCGCCTCAGCTCTTCCTGATATTAAAATCAATCTTCATTATTATTATTATTGAAGGAGGGAGGGATAGCTCAGTGGTTTGAGACTTGGCCTACTAAACCCAGAGTTGTGAGTTCAATCCTTGAGGGAGCCACTTAAGGATCTGGGGCAAAATCAGTACTTGGTCCTGCTAGTAAAGGCAGGGGGCTGGACTCCATGACCAGTTCTATGAGATGGGTATATCTCCATATATATAAATTATTTTTAATAATCTTATTGTAAAAGGTTCTCAATCTAAGGGTGGGAACTAAAAAGGGAACTAAAAAAAGACTTCCAGAGAGGTTGCCAGGCCCAATAACATGGAAGTCTTGGAAGGGTGTGCCATTTCATCCTTGCTGCTTTTGATTCAGACCAGAACCTGGAAGTGCGAAAGGGTACAAGAAAGAAAAAATCATAGAAATGGGATTTTTTGGAATCACACAAAAGCTCAGTGTGAATTGTGTGCAAAAGCCCGAAGGGTTTTTGTTTTACGTAATTCGTTCATCCATCCGTAGTTAAAAATCAGCTTTTCTCTTTAGAGTTTATAAATCAAAATGTTTGTATGAAGATTGTATGGGAGGGATTACATAAAGATGGGCTATGGGCCATGGTCTGTAACAGTGGAGTCTCCCTTTGCCCATTCCATCAAGAACAGACTCCAGGAAGAAAACAACTTGCCAAAACATCAGTTTAATCAGTGAGTTCTAACTGACTGAAACAACACATGCTTGAAAATCTCCTGGAGCTGTTAGAAATAATAAAATAGTATTAAAAAAGGTGTCGGCTGCCCCCAAGCTGGCAAACTTAGGATTGGAAAGGCAGATGTTGTCTGCACCTCCACTCACCAGAATCTTATTGCCAGTTTACCTAACAGCCCCTGCTCTGTGGGTAAACTGGCAATAAGAGTCTGGAAGCCAGCATTGATTACGCTGGGGTAAACCTTGCGCTGACACTTGCAGAATTGAGTATGTGCAACTCTTGCTGGAAAAAAACAGAAAGTGGTTTGGAAATTGTCAAAGACAATTCTCCATTCACTCTAAAGGGGAACCTCTAGTAGCTTCTGAATCATTCTCAGAGAAATAACTGAAAAGGAAGATTTGGGGATTTCATCAGCACTGCTGATGCTGCATTAAATTAAAGGGCCAAAATTCAAGCCCTCAGAGATAAACACGCCACACAGATATTGCACACGTATTTGAGCACAGATTCTGGCCCCATATTGCTATCCATGGACCACTGAAAGGACAAGCCTTGTCAATCTTGGTCTCCTCCATAGTTCTGAAAACATCGCTCCAAATGTATGCAAGATCCCTAGAGTCTCCAGAGTGCAAAACAGATGAGTGAAATACTGTAGGGACGGGGACAGCATGAAGTAGCAGCAAAACCTGTCCGTCACCATCATTTCTTAAGGCATCTGAATATTTCCTCACCTCCTCCATAGTGGAGTAAAATCTACTTCCGTTCCATATCAGAGTCAGTGAAAAAATATGTACGTATAAAAGCTGTCCCAGTCTCAGGAAGAACGAATATTTGCTCTACTGGGGTCAGAGAAGTTAACTTAGGCCCCCAAAATTTAGAAGTGTTATGCCAGTGGGAAGCGTGCTACGCATGCTTCTACCTAGATCAGGCACTGTTCTGTGCAGGTGCTTCCAAGATCCGGGATCTTATCACTTTCACAAGGGTGTTCTTTTGCACTCAAAATGGAGCAGAGCTTCAAAGTGAAGGAATTAGAGGACTGGAGGTGCCTCTAGACCACACCTCAAAGTACTGTATAATTGGGTAGTGCGGCAGAGGATTTGAGCGGTTTTAAAAGGTGTAGGACAAATCCCTCTTTCTGAAGCAGTTGTAGGTAATCTTATTGCAAACATGATTACAGGCTACCTTGCTAACAAATCTAAGGTGAAACACAAGGCTGTCAATTTATTCTTGCAATTTCTATAATCAGAGGTGATGCTACCCCATTGGGGTCCCTAATCAGGAATATTTCCCCCTTTACTCCAACCACCCTTTTAAAATACTAATTGCACAAACCAAAAAATAAACCAACACAACACATGCTAATACACTTGCTAACGAACACATGACTTGCAGTTTTTCAAGTACCAGACAAGTAGTGTATTTCTTCAACTGAATTTATTGTATTTATCCAGCTAAGTTGTATTCTCTTGTTGACAATCACTCATACTGTAGCTGGGCAGGCATACTTAGGACAAGTCACATCAATTATGACAATGGAGAGGCTTCCAGAATGAGGAGACAATAACTTAAATGTGCTGGTTTAGACATCTTGGGCAAAACAGGGAGCTGTTACTATATGGGTTATGCAGCTCTGGCTCATCTCTAATAACAATATAGTAAACGCGGAGTATTTTGATGTTACTGAGAACGTAGTTAGCAAGGAATACATCCTCTGAGACGCACAGAGCCAAATTCATAGGAGATGTGTAAGATGGAGTCATGCCATCTTACTCTAAAGCAAACTCCCCTTATACTCCGCTATATTCTCACATACAGACTAGATTACACATACTTAAAATGATTGTTTAAGCCTCATACTTAAACTCATGTAAGCGTAAGGCAACCAGTGATTTAATAACTGCACTGAGTGCATGCTGACGTACGTTAGGTCGCCATCATTTTGTAATGTAAACATGGCCTCATTCCAGAATAAGAATGTCCACACAGGGGCTTCTACTGAAAAAACTACTCCGGAACAGCTATTTCAGTACATTTCCAAGTTTAATCAAGCCCTGAGAGAGAAGAAAAGGAAGCCCCATGTAAGGTATCTACAGAATTATACCAACCAAACCTTTAATAATACTGAATAGATTTCAGTCTCTTACAAGAACACTGGTTTGATAAAACAAAAACTATTTCAGTTGAAGAAAGAATGTTCCATTTTAAATGCAGGAGACTAACCCCTAAGGCCCTTAACTCACTTTCTAACCAGTCAGGGGAGATTCCCACTGGCCACAACGGGAGTTTTGTCTGAGCAAGAACTTCAGGATTTGACGCAAAGGATAACTGAAAAAACACCTCCACTCCCCCCTTCAAAGCAAGAAGCATTGGGTTTCAGTTCATGTGAAGTTCTAACACTTGTAAAAATGTGAAATATTTCTAATGGAGAAGCTCTTCAATCAAAGAAAATTAGAATTGTAAAAATCAAAGCTCTCAAGAGTTTTGTGCAACAGTAGCAGAAACCTGAAAGAAAACATTGTGAAAGGTTTGTATGTTTTTTTTCTGTCAATGTTTCTTCTCAAGTGGCCTACATTCTCAGGCCTGAATACTTCTAAATTAATTGGTTCACGGACTCTTTCCTCCCCCAACCTCTTTCTTTTACTTTCTTTAGCTTAGTCCTAAACTGGTACGCCTTAGCTGAAGACCATAATGAACTGGCAGATGATAAAGAGAGACCGGGCTGAAGGGGGGTAGAAGAGAGAAAGCCCTCTAATAAGAAAAGAATCTTCTACTTACAACATGCCCCACCACAGGGAAGCCATTAAAGACCTACAGAATAGAAGAGAATAGGAAGAAAGTTCTTAGAGAGAAACCTCACCCCTCCCATGGCTATCTCTAGTACCTTTTCAGAGCAGAGCCCTCAACATGGTTAATCCCTCCACCACTTAATGAACTACAAGCTTTCCTTTCACTGGGACAAAAGTTTCTTTCCTTTCTTGGGTCTAATCGCAGACAAATGGTCCCCACCATGATGTCTGTTAAAATCCCATTCCCTTTTCTGATGCTGAGAGCCAGGAGGAATGCTATTGGCAAGAATAGGTACCCTTGAAATGAGTTCCTTCTGCACTGCTGAGAGATAAATGGGAGATGACATTAGAGCTATAATGGAAAAAATATTTTCACAAGGCAGCATCTGTTGTTTCAGTGGATGCAGCCCCATTTTTGTTCCAGAATGTTTCTGTGCATCTGTCTATATCTTTTCTGTCAGTGCAACAATTACACCTCTTTCTCTCTCACTCACATTCATTGTTGGTGGGAATGTTGCAGGACTCAATAATGCTGCCACAGACCGTTCCAAGCTTTGAAAGGACAACCTAGGCTACCATATATTTATTATTTTGTCCCATAATTTAATAATAATAATAGTAATATTTAGCACTTACATATCACATTTTATCAGCAGATCTTTACAAAGGAAGAGGGTGTGCATCATTTATCCCTGTTTTACAGATAGGGAAAGTGGCACACATTTTCAAACTTGGGTGCCTAAAATCAAACACCTACATCTATTTGTAGGCACCTAATTTCAGAACTGCTGAGCACCCACAACTCTCACGCTGCACCTCTGAAAAATACACCACTTATTTTGGTACCTAACCTTAGAAACCCACGTTTGAGCATTTTGTCTTAGATAGCATTCCCATCGGTATGTAGCGAGTCAGTACAAGAAAGAGAACCCAGATCTCTTGCCCCTAAGGCCAACGCCCTGTCCTCTGGATCATACTATCATTTGTAATTTTGACAGATAGAGTCACAGGTTCATAGAGTTAAAAGCCAGAAGTGGCCATTAGATCATATAGCCTATATCACAGACCATTAAATTTCACACCGTTATCTCTGTCTTGAGCCCAATAACTTGTGTTTGACAAAATCATATTTTCCAGAAAGGCATCCAGTCTTGACTGCAGACATTAAGACATATAATCTTATTTATGGGACGAGAGATATTTAATAAATGTTGGTACCTTTCTGTTTTTTTATGAGGAAAATCCTGAAGTTTTTATTCAGTTTTTCACTCAATCCTTGCTCAGTCAAACTCCTATTGAATCAATGGGATGGCGTAAAAACTGGGTGAGGCCTTCAGGATTTGGCCCTATGTGAATTACTTATACAAGTGGTAGGAGAAAAGTGTATTAGGAATAAAGATCTGCCATCCAATAGGTAATAGCTAGCTATGGGCCCAAACTGAAATCTCAGATCCAAATTCTGGATCTGGACCTTTTATAGGTCAAACCAAAACTCCTGGATATATGCACTATAGAATTTGGGGGGTTCAAACCCCAATTCCTTCCCAAATTTGGGAGGGCGGTTGGATTTCTCCCATTATGAGTGGGAACTTGGATCTGAACCAGCATCCAGGGATTTGGTACAGGCCATCTCTAGTAATAGCATTTAAAGGGGGAAAATCTGCATAGGGATTATATGAGCAGATGTAAAGCCTTTAAAAGTAAGCTCTCAATGGCCAAAGGTTTACATCAATAAACTGATTAAGTGGACTCTTAAGCCCGTGAGTGTGGTACATCAGACACTCAAACTCTGAGATTTATCCATTTCTTCCTCTTCTATCATAAACTACATTGCTACAGTAGCTAAGGCAGTTTGGGCTTCACAAAGGGCAAAGAGGTTTGGTCTGGATAAGCATTCAGGAGCATCCAAACCCCAACAGCCTCCAAAACTGGGATGGAAATCTCAGATACAGGCTTTCCTGAAAAATGCCCTGTAGTTTTTCCTTCCATTTGGGCTGGTAATGCCAGGAGAACAGCCCTTTACTGCAGTATTTTGGCATTTCCACATTCGGTTCTGGCTGCAGCCAGCAAGTGCAGAGGCACCCATAGAAATGAAAAGTATTGATAATAATAAAGTGTGAAGTGTGAGAGTGAGGTGTGGTCTAGTAGGCATCAGAAACACTCCATTCTAGTATTGACTTTCTCTGTGGCCTTGGACTCTCTCTCTCTCAACCTCAGTTCACCTCTAACACAAGGATGATATCACTTACCTACCTCATGGACAAGTGAAGTTCAGATACTTGGCTAAATACAGGGAACTGTACTTTTGACATTAGAGCCCTCTTTCCGCCATCATACCCTCCCCTATCAGAGACTTTTCCAGGTCCTCAGCTGGTGTAACTTGGCACAGAAGTCAATACAGCTACAGGATTTACACCAAGTAGCCCAGAGTCTGTCACCATGCCAGAGTTTATGCCATAGTCCAGGGCGAACCTCAGCTAATGTCTATTAAGTGCTTCACATGTGAAAAGTGCTAAGTATTAATACTTCTAACCAAACATTTTTGACTCTCCGAAAGGATTGGGTTCAAAGGTTCAGACTGAATTCTTACTTTCCCCAAACTTGTTTGGCCCATCATTACTGAAGGGTGAAAAGGACATAGCAAACCATTCAGCTACAAAACAGAAGGAATCGTGGTTGATTGTTTCCTGCAAATGGATTAAGCAACGAAAGTGACACATGAGCCTTTGTGTGGTATTCTTGTAATTACGTCCATTTTTCCTACATTAGTAATATGCTGCTAGAAACCAGATACCTATGCCCCAAAAATGCAAAAACAAGACAAAAGGAGAATGCTATTCTTCCCAGGAAGCAAAAGAGGGAACCGAAACAAAATGGGAAATGCTCAGCACTGAACTATTCCACACGCACTAGGAAAGATATTTTAAGGCAGTGTTTTTCAACTGGATCCCCAGAAAAAAAGTTTGAAAACCACTGCTTTAAGGCCAGACCCCACGGCTGGCAGGCGGAGAAGGCCCGGACTTAACCGTGAATCGGAAGCAGGGCAGATTATAAGTGATTTGTGCCGGCTGGCTACTGGAGACCATCATTTGAGAGGAAGATTAGTGACTCAGGAGTCGAAGGAAAATCCATTTGAGGAGATGGGTGTTGAAATTTTAGGGATCCTTGAAATCTGGGTGGCTGCAGTTAGATTTGATCTGCCCTTGTGTTCTTGCAGTGGCTTTGCCACCTTAAAGACATTCTTTAATGACAGAGAAAGCCTGTCAGGCAGTCACTGTGCTATTAGAAAAAAAGAGGGCCAGATCGTCAGCTACTATAAATTGATGTCACTCTATTGACTTCAATGGACCTATGACGATTGACACCAGCTGAGAAACTGGCTCTGAGCATCGTGGCAACAACTCCTGGGCAAATGGAACCATTTCTCATGACATGCATCCGACGAAGTGGGTATTTGCCCATGAAAGCTCATGCTCTAACATGTCTGTTAGTCTGTAAGGTGCCACAGGACTCTTTGCTGATTTCTCATGGGCTTTCTTCAAGTGTTGGAAAAAGCAAAGAAATGAAAAATGCACCATAGTTTGTGCAACTCTGAGAAGAAAACACTGAAAAGACATTGTAGGCTTTTTTAAAAAACAGAAGATATTAAACACAACTTGACAGTAAAAAAATGGAGTAGCCCTGGACAGTCCCCCAGTCTTCCTCTGATCTTTAGGAAGTACTGTAGAGTGCTAAGCACCAACAGCTCCCTGTTTTTTTCCTACAGGGTGCAAATTATTTTCCTCTTCCTTTCCTAGAAGAAGATTCTCCTACCTGAGTAACATACCTGAGATGGAAGAGCCCTGAATTGCTGCCGCCTGCTGAGATTACCTCTTCTTTAAACATCTGTCCCCTTTGTCTTGAATTTCTATTTGCACAATCTATTTCAGAGCATCTGAAGAAGTGAGGTTCTTACCCACGAAAGCTTATGCTCCCAATACTTCCGTTAATCTTAAAGGTGCCACAGGACCCTCTGTTGCTTTTTACAGATTCAGACAAACACGGCTACCCCTCTGATACTTGACACTTTATGTTTTAGAATCTCTGAAAATGAGGAATGTTCTTTGCCATTGTGTTGAGATTTTGCTATCTACACACCACCTACTTTTTATTCCTATAATCATTTATTATTTGTATTATTATAGTGGCTCAGAGCCCTGGTCATGGACCAGAACCCTGTTGTGCTAGGCGCTACACAAACATAGAACTCTTGTTAAGAGTTTGGAACGGCCAACAAAACTATTACTGAAAGACCTTAGTTTAAGCAAAGATTTTTCCTTGACTCACAAGGCTGTCCATGTGTTAATGGTTTCCAATTAAACCCATCACTACCAGCAGCTACTGGTATCATAGGCTTGGTCTACACTACCCGCCTGAATCGGCGGGTAGAAATCGACCTCTCGGGGATCGATTTATCGTGTCCCGTTGGGACGCGACAATCGATTTCCGAATCGACGCTCTTACTCCACCAGCGGAGGTGGGAGTAAGCGCCGTCGACGGGAAGCCGCAGAGGTCGATTTTGCCGCCATCCCTACAGCGGGGTAAGTCGGCTGCGATACGTCGAATTCAGCTATGCTATTCGCGTAGCTGAATTTGCGTATCTTAAATCGACCCCCACCCCGTAGTGTAGATGTAGCCTCAGTGCATCTGTACTTATGAGATCAATAATAATGCACCTATGCATGAACAAGGAGGAACATACTTTAAACTGTTTGAAATATATATATATTTAACTCTCTGAATGTCATAAATGGATGCACAGGAGGAGATCTATGGTATGCGTGCACGTGAGTGTACATGCATGTGTAATTATTGCTGGTGTCCCCCAGTGGCTCAAAGGGTCTTTGGAAAAGAAGGAGGAGCTTGAGGTTTTTGCATTTTTCTATGCATACATTCCCCCTGATTTTGAAATGTGGACTAATGTGCATACATAGCATGCTGCAAATGACAATACACCAAGAAATAAATGGCACTCTGTGAGTGTGTGTCTGAGAGAGTGAGAGAGAGAGAGATACAAATGGATAGCATAAAATAGGGCCAACTATGATGTCATTCACACTGGTGAAATTCTGGAGTAAATCCACTGATGTACTGTAGTTATTCCAGAGATGGATAGATATACACACACCAGCGTAACTGAGATCAGAATTGGGCCCACAATCCATACTGAAGTCCCCGTCCTAATCTTCATATTTTGAGAGTGTGTGGGACGAGTTGCCATTGGAACCCATAGTGAATCTAATGGATTCTAGATATTGTTCTATCTTTCTCTACAGGGTCAGTATTAGAATTGCTTACCTGGACCAGTACGGCCCTCTAGTTCTAACTATACGGCCAAATCCTCAGCTAGTGTAGATCGGTAATTTACCGCAACTGAGGATCCAGCCATACTGGGTTTAGACATCATATGTAGTTTATATATAAAAACACATGAGTATTGACATGATTCTTAATCAGCTTATGGGAAAGCTCCATGTTAGTAAAAAGAAAAGCTTTCTAGGCCTCTCCCACATGCTGCTGCTAAGCTCCCTGTAAGGCTCCCCAATCCCTGCTGAGGAAGATAAAGGCAGACGCTCTTAGAGAATGATGGGACAATTAGCCAAACAGAAATTAACAGGCCAGTTCACCAAGGGACAGGCACTAACTCTCTAAAGCAAAGTTTGACATGTTTGACATTTTTTTCTGCTTCCTCTTTTCCTCCCAGAAAACTGAGATTTTATGTGTGACATTTGTTTGCCAAACAACTTTTTGCTAGAAAACAAAGCCCGTGTTATTGATTTCTGAGAAGAGCTAGGACTCAGTGTAAATGTGCCAGGGCCAAGCTGTCAGATCCTGCCAGTGATTTTTTTTTTATTTTTGCACAGAACTCTCCATTGATTTCAATAGGGGAGTTCTGGGAGGTCTCTGAACCAGCTACAGGACATGCTGACACAGGCATGCACAACTGCTGCTCGGTGGACACAAGCTTTGCACAAGGATTTGCACATCAGCATGCAGTAAGTGTGCACGCACCCCGACTGCCACGAGCATATCAAGGGTTGTGCACAGCTGAATTAGGAGGTTGCAACAGCACACACTCACTTTGGAAGATCTTAGGTTTTAAGACTTCCCTATATGAAGTGGCACCTTGTCTACACTCAGACTGCCATATTCAACAGTCTGTGGCCAGCCATCAGAGTAGCTGCACCACTGCTGGTCCCTAAGTGCTGGCAAGGACATGCAGGAGTTTGCTTCAGCCGAGCTAACCAGAATTTACTCCTGCTTTCAGGAGGGGCAAAACCCGAATAGAGCAATCGACACAAACCCTGGCTTGCCCTTGTCTACACTTGCAGGTCAGCGCTGGGGCAGCTATGCTGATTATTGGCCATCAATTGCCAAATTGGGGCTATTCTCCTGTGTAGACAAGGCTTTTGCTTTTCATCCCCAATACCTGTCTATGATCCGTACTCTCACCAACAGGTTTTAGGTGGTGACACCAAGACCTCTCTCCTTTGGGTTGGTTTTGCAAACAAAGGCCTGGTCTACACTAGGGGGGGTGTCAATGTAAGATACGCAACTTCAGCTATGGGAATACCGTAGCTGAAGTCGACATATCTTATTCCGACTTACCTCCCGTCCTCACGGCGCGGGATCAACGGCCGTGGCTCCCCTGTCGACTCCGCTACCGCCGCTCGCTCCAGTGGAGTTCCGGAATCGACGGGGAGTGCGTTCGGGGATCGATATATCACGTCTTAACGAGACGCGATATATCGATTCCAGATAAATCGATCGTTACCCGCCGATACGGCGGGTAGTCTGGACGTACCCCTAGACTGGGAATCAGTTTTACAGGTTGACAGCTCAACTTCTGAAATGACTCCTACAGCAAAGGGGAGGCCTACTCAGAATCAGTGCCGAGAGAACCAATTCTTCTGGGCTGAGTTAAAGCATTACCCACTATCAGGCTCCTGAGACAGAAAAGAACCACACCTAATCTCACTGCTTTGCTGTCCTGTGGGACTAAATCAACACCTTCAGTACTCAATAGACCAGGGGTTCTCAAACTGGGGGTCGGGACCCCTCAGGGGGTCACGAGGTTATTACGGGGGGGCGGGGGTCGCAATCTGTCAGCCTCTACCCCAAACCCTGCTTTGCTTCCAGCATTTATAATGGTGTTAAATATATTAAGTGTTTTTAATTTATAAGGGAGGTCACACTCAGAGGCTTGGTGTGTGAAAGGGGTCACCAGTACAAAAGTTTGAGAACCACTGCAGTAGACCAAGGCAGAAATGTGGTCATTCCATCAGCTGTAGAGCATGGAAAAGTCTATAAAAAATGAGAGCAAGCCAGGTTTCCTTTCGTGCCAGGGTGCTCTTTGTAATTAAGGCAATGGAAAACTTGTAAACTAAAACCCCAATTATAGTGGCCTTTTTTTAACATCTAAAGAGAACGTCGTCGCTTTGTTTCTTTCACAATAAAAAACCCTAAATCACTTCTCAGGAAACACAAATTAAATATTTGTCCTCTTTGCTAACAGAAAGGGTGAGATTTCTTTCACCTGTTGCACTGACAATTCGTATTCTCCCTTCCCCTGTAACATTAGCCTCCTCTGCCATCAAAGCATTGTGGCTAAACTTTAATTGCTGCCCCTACTTGCTTTGCTCACAAGCCTTGCTTTAGAAGACAGGTCCCCTTCCTGAGATGGATTTTATCTTCAAATCCCTCTTTTCACTGCTACACCCAACTAACAGGATCACAAAGAAAGGGGATTGTTTAAACACCAGACCACAACTGTTTGATCACAGCAGTGTTATCAGGTATAAATACTATAGATTCTTTCAATCTTGCAGGTATTTATATAAGAAATACTTAATCTCAACTCTGCTTTCTAAAGACATATCCTTTTACAAAGGATGGTTCATTTAAAGCTAGGAGGAGGAGAACTGCATGAAAAAACCCCACACACTAAGGCAATGTCTACACTACCACTGTTGTCGGTACAACTTATGTGGCTCAGTGGTGTGAAAAAACACACCCTGGAGCAACATAAGTTATAATGACAGACACACTGGTATGGAGCAACATAAGTTATAATGACAGACATACTGGTATGGACAGTGCTATGTCCACTGGAGCCTTGGCAGTTTCTAGCCTAACAATGAAATGCTGGTTTTTATTTGTAATTTTACGGTAGGAAGGGATAGCTCAGTGGTTTGAGTATTAGCCTGCTAAACCCAGGGTTGAGAGTTCAATCCTTGAGGGGGCCATTTAGGGATTTAGTTAGGGATTGGTCCTGCTTTGAGCAGGGGGTTGGACTAGATGACCTCCTAAGGTCCCTTCCATTCCTGTGGAAAACAGGACCAAAATGAGTGACGTGTTAGTCTGTATCTGCAAAAAGAACAGGAGTACTTGTGGCACCTTAATTTTTGTTAGTCTCTAAGGTGCCACAAGTACTCCTGTTCTTTTTTCTGAAATAAGGGACATTTCAGACGTATAGTTTGAGCACCTGGTGGAAGTGATATGGTGGTAAAATTCAAGGCTTTCGTAGGTTAAAAATATATTTTCCTAAAGTTTTATGCCACAAAAAGTCATCCTTCAACATTGCTTCATTTCAGCATTCGTTCATATTAAACAGATGAAAACTGACATGACATATAATTTTTTGCTGAATGGAAATTCCCCCAAAATTATTTTGGAAATGTCACTGTGTTTGGTTTTGAAATTTATCGAAATGAAACATTCTGACATTACTGAAATCAAAATGTTTCATTTTGATTTATTGAAAATTACCTGAAATGCTTCAAGTAATTTCAATATTAAAATGAATTCCCCACTGAGGTGCATTGCATTATGGGAGTTGTAGTTCAGAGGCCTGATGCCCCCAGTCTCTCCAATGGGCCAGGCTCTATGGCCAGACTTTATCTCCCATGATACACCCAGAGTCATGTCACTCCCATGATGCACCATACAGTGCTTAGCCAGAAAGAAATCTGCATTGCATTATGGGAGATGCAGACCTCTAGGGAGATTGACCGATGAGAGAGAAGGGGGTGCAGGGGAGGCCTTAACTACAAGTCCTATAAAGCAACGTGTTGACAGGGAAATACAGTTTAATGTTTTATTGAAGCGATTCAAAATGTTTCAGGTCAGTTCAACAAAATGAAATATTCCATTTGAGTTGAACCCAACAGAAATTAAATTAGATTTTTCTGCCAGAACATTTAAAATGTCTGCAAAAATTGAGAGGGGAAATGTTTTTATTATGTTGAAACTTCATTTTCCATCAGAAATTTGTTCAGATGAAAAATAGCCAGCCAACACTAGTCAGCTTTTTGGGGTATGGACCAATTCTTTTGTTCTGTGTTTGTACAGCACCTCACACAATGAGGTCCTGGTCCATGACTAGGGCCCCTAAGCACTGCTGCAATACAAATAATGTATAATAGCAAATGCAGAGATGAAAACCAATGGGCAATCCCCTCTCGCCCCATGCCATATCCTATTAGCTTCCTACCATTACCTCGTTTAAGCTAGTTGTTAAAAACTTCTTTAATTTCTAAGCTGTCAGGCAATTTGGAGTTCACAGATGTTTCTTGCATTGCCAGATAAAGAGCTACCACTGGTTCTTTGGGAATGAAAGAGGTTTGGAACATTTGCTAACCTTAGCATGAACCTTTTGATGACCCTGGCCTGAATGCCAGGTTACCAGGAAAACCCCTCAGAACAAAAGCTCTCACATTGGTTTCATGGCACATCTCTACTGACATACCATAGAGTAGGCCTTTCATTGTGGCTAGCTATCCATATGCAGTAGAGTAGCTGTTATGTTATATGCTTGACTTCATTCTCATGGCATACAGATAGTCCCCAGGAATGAAAAGTTATTTTTTGGCCCTGGGGAAAAGAATTTCACAGTAACTGAGCAGGACTATTGGCAGCTGTGTGCCTCTCCAAGTCAGTGAACCACGATAATACATCATCCGAACTTCGTGATATTGCAACTTAAAGTACATTAGGAAAATAGCATGATCAATAAATCCACAATGAATGTCCTATCACTTTGCTGCATTATCACATGAGTGCAAACTACAAATGTGTCACTTTCGCGGTTGTTTGATCTGAAACCAGGCGGAACGCCTAATTTGGGGATCTGCCCAGTCGGTCTCTCTGAAACTGATCTGCCCCCGCCCCCTGAACCAAGTTAACAAACACCAGAACGTGAAATCCAATCTTGCATCTGCGCTATTGCAACCTCCTTTTGTGCCTGATACGTGTCAGGCTCTGTTTTTGTTTTCTGGCACTTTGAGCAAGTGTTAGTGACTCCAAATAATAAGTGACAAACAGATGCTTCACTGGGAACATGCACCTGGACCTGAGCATGGCACTCATTAAACCCAATGCCCATTTTCTTTTGCACTCTTTTAAGCTATTTTTTATTCTCTCTGTTAATATGCTGATTTTGTTAATTGCCTACTGGCAATTTGAAAGATGGAAAATGCAGCCTGGTCTGATGCCTTCCAACTGGACTGTGACTCCCTAGCAAAACACATTTTAATTGATGCCCTTCTTATCCCTTTCACATGGCACACTGAATAAAACCAAAGGCATAACTGGTCTGCTTCCTTATTAGAGAAGATTAGGACCATAGTTTTTTGGCTGTGCTGAAACTGCCTTCCAAAGCATGTTGTGCCAGAGGCTGGAGTATGCATGCCGACATGGAGCACATTGTTTATGTTTCAAATCTTTGCTATTTACTAACATTCTCCTATCTGACGTACTATGATCACTTGCCGTCATAGTTGGTTGGGAGTTAATCAAACATCGCGTGTGGCTAGGCAAGGAAAAGAAAAATGGAATGTTTAAAGCACTGTCCTGAGACAGATCTCGGTTACACCCTAATGCAGAATTTTAGGGGACTCTGATATTCATCCCAGAATTCAGTGCCAACCACAGGCATCTTTAAGTCACACAATCCATCCGCTCTCTCTCAACTAGAAAGAAAGAGAGATGCCATGAATGACTTGCTGTTGATGTAGGTGCTGGTGAGCATGAGGTCCCCACTGTTTTTCCCAGGCATTTTGTAAGTAAAGCAGCTGGCATCTTCAAAAGAGAACAGTGCAGTGGCGGGGAGGAGTTCAATCTGAAATGTAACATGTTGGCTGTTCCAGGCTTCACTGGGTGATGCAAGACAACCCGAGGAAAGCTGGAAAACATTAAGACTATATGAAGGAGGAGGAGGAGAAGACGACATGGTGCTTTTAGAATATATTTAGAATCATATGATAAAATCATAGACATTAGAGAGGGAAAAGACCTATTAAGTTATCATGTCCAACCCACTTGTCAACCAGCAGACAAGAGCAATCTGCAGCACATTTTCGAATGCTTCGTTCGTTCTCATCTTCAAGTCCTTAAGCAATTGGACTTCCACCACTTCCCTTGGGAAATGCCGCTCATGGGCAGAGCTCTCTTCGGAAATGTTTCCTGACACTCAGACTAAGTTTGCCTCTGCTCAGAGTCACACCATTACTGCTATAGCTATTCCTTCTTGGACCACTTTAATCAACTCTTCTCCTTCTCCAGTGTTTATATCCTTCAAATTCAAGTACATCATTTTTCCATTCCTTTCTTACTATTTACCCAGGCAACTTCATGATCCTATTGTCTGACCTTCGTTCCCTCTACCATCAGGCACTCTTTTTGTTATGGAATTAACTTAAATTGTCAACACTGTGGGGCAGCAACCCCAAACTTATTTACTGTTACTTAGCTTAAATCATATTTATATATTTCTTACATCTAGAATACTACAGATAGGCACAAGTCTTTGTATAACAAATTACAATAAAACTCATTCAGCTCCCATGTTAGACTTTGAAAAAATGTCTTCCTTCATGGGCACACACATAATGAAAATCATTCAGCTCCTAGATCAGACTTTAATTCCTGTTTGTGCTAGAGAATATCTTTTAGAAAAACATCCACTCTTGATTTTAAAATTGCCAGTGATGGAGAATCCATCCATCCACCTAGTTTTTACACTGTCCCCATCATGATGCTACCTCATAGACTCATAGACTTTAAGGTCAGAAGGGACCATTATGATCATCTGGTCTGACCCCCTGCATGCTGCAGGCCACAAAACCCTTCCCTGGACTCTGCTGTTGAAGTCCCCAATCCTGTGTTTTAGTGACTTCAATCGGCAGAGACCCTCCTGCTAGTGGTCCCTGCCCCATGCTGCGGAGGAAGGCGAAAAACCTCCAGAGGCTCAGCCAATCTACCCTGGAGGAAAATTCCTTCCCGACCCCAAATATGGCGATCAGTAAGACCCCGAGCATGTAGGCAAGAGTCTCTAGCCTGACCCCTGTTGGCCATTATACTATTTACGTACCATTGCTTGGTTTTCCTTGGCTACTATGTTTTACCATTAAACCATTCCCTCCATAAACTTATCTAACTTAATCTTAAAACCAGACAGGTCCGTCGCCCCCACCGTTTCCCTAGGAAGGCCGTTCCAATATTTCACCCCTCTGACGGTCAGAAACCTTCGTCTAATTTCAAGCCTGAACTTCCCCACGGCCAGTTTATACCCATTCGTTCTCGTGTCCACATTAGTACTACGCTGGAATAATTCCTCTCCCTCCCTTGTATTTATCCCTCTGATATATTTAAAGATAGCAATCATATCCCCCCTCAGCCTTCGCTTTGTCAGACTAAACAACCCAAGCTCCTCTAGTCTCTTTTCATACGACAGGTTTTCCATTCCTCTGATCATCCTAGTCGCCCTTCTCTGCACCCGTTCCAGTTTGAGTTCATCTTTTTTAAACATGGGAGACCAGAACTGCACACAGTACTCCAAATGAGGTCTCACCAGCGCCTTATACAACGGAAGCAGGACCTCCTTATCCCTACTAGATATACCTCGCCTAATGCATCCCAAGACCGTATTGGCTTTTTTCACCGCCACGTCACATTGTCGACTCATAGTCATCCTGCGGTCTATAAGGACCCCTAGGTCCTTCTCCTCTTCCGTTACTTCTAACCAATGCGTCCCCATCTTGTAACTAAAATTGTTATTAGTCATCCCCAAGTGCATCACCTTACACTTTTCACTATTAAATTTCATCCTATTTCTGATACTCCAATTCAGAAGCTCATTCAAGTCTCCCTGCAGAATATCCCTATCCTCCTCCGAATTTGCAACGCCTCCCACCTTCGTATCATCCGCAAACTTTATCAGCCCACTCCTGCAATCGGTTCCGAGGTCAGTTATAAATAGATTAAATAAAATGGGTCCTAAAACCAAACCTTGAGGCACTCCACTAGTAACCTCCTTCCAACCTCACAGTTCACCCTTTAATACGACCCGCTGCATTCTCCCCATTAACCAATTCCTTATCCACCTCTGGATTTTCATATCGATCCCCATGTTTTCCAGTTTAACCAATAATTCCTCATGGGGTACAGTATCAAACGCTTTACTGAAATCCAGGTATATTAGGTCCACCGCATTTCCCTTACCTAATAAGTCCGTTACTTTCTCAAAGAAGGAGATCAGATTCGTTTGGCACGATCTGCCCTTCGTAAAACCATGTTGTAATTTATCGCAATTGCCATTAACCTCAAGGTCCTCAACTAGTTTCTCTTTCAGAATTTTCTCCAGCACCTTGCACACTACAGATGTTAAACTAACAGGCCTGTAGTTACCCGGATCACTTTTTTTCCCTTTCTTGAAAATAGGAACCACGTTAGCTATTCTCCAGTCTAACGGGACCACCCCCGAGTTCACAGATTCATTAAATATTATCGCTAATGGGCCTGCTATTTCCCGCGCCAATTCCTTCAATATTCTCGGATGAAGATCGTCCGGTCCTCCCGACTTAGTCCCATTAAGGCGTTCAAGTTTTGTTTCTACCTCGGATACGGTAATCCCCCATCCTGTATGCCCCTCTGTAATGGTGCTAGTATCCCTAATACCTTCATTGGCCTCATTAAAGGCCATACCTGAGCTTCATTAGTCTGTTGACTTAGTCAGTAAGGGATATTTTAGATAGTAAATATAACAGATGGCTGCCACACTGGATCTGGGTTTTAACCATAAGCCACAACGACTGGCTTTGGAAATCATCCCGTAACATTAATTTGGCTGGAAAAATGGGAAAGTGATGGCAGAAGACTTGAGAAAGTTTCAAGAGGCATCTAAAAATGCTGGGCCACATCTTGAGCGGGTGTAAATAAGCGTAGCTCCTCTGAACTGAAAGGAGGTGCAGTACACGGATGTGGTGGCCTCATGGGAATGCACGGGGCGGGGGGTCAAGCAAGGACACTCCCCTCTCCCCAATAATTGGCAGGGGCACAGAACTCCTTCAGCTCTGTGGCCATGGTGGGGAGAGCGAGCTCCTCCGGTCCCAGGGCTGCAGTGAGGAGCTGACAGCTCCTCTGGCCCCAGGGCCACGGTGAGGACACAGAATCCTCTGGCCCCAGGGCTGTGGCAGGGGCACAGAGCTCCTCCAGTCCCAGGGCCAGAGAAGCTCTCTCTCTCTCTCCCAGCTGTGACCCCGTGGCTGGAGAAGCTTGCTCTTCCTGCTAGGGCTGGCACCCTTTTAATGCCTGGTAACCAGACCCCTGAGACCCTCCCCCCTCTCTGCCTCTTCCTTGAGGCCCCGCCCCATCTCCACCTCTTCCCTAGGCCCCACCTCTTCTCCGCCTCTTCCCTCGATCAAAAACAAAAAAACAAAAAAAAGGACATCAGGGCTTGTCAAATGGCACTAGGACACACAAGCAGAAACCTGGACTGTCCAGGTGAAAACTCGATGGGTGGTAACCCTACTCCCCGCAGCGGCCCCAAAGTTGGAGGAGCTCGCTTGTTCTCCCCACTGCAGCCTGGGGCCAGAGGAGCTCACTCTCCTCGCCACAGCCCTGGGCCGGGAGGATCTCTCTGCCTCCGCTGTGGCCTCCCCCCATCCCTCTCCCCACTTTTTGGCTGGGAACCACAGCCAATGGGAGCTGCGGGGGTAGTGCCTGCGAGCGGAGGCAGCAAGTAGAGCTAGGGGAGTTGCTGTCGCCCTTCCAGGGAGCCCCCTCAGGTAACCACAGCCCTGCACCCCAACCCCCCGCCACATCCAAACTCCTGCTGCTGGGGGGTGGGAGGGCCGAGACTGCCCCAGCAGCAGCCAGTGTGACTGTCCTAGGGGCTGCCCAAGCCTGCTCCGGCGGCTCCCGGGCCCGCTGCACCAGGCTGCTGCAGAAGTCACGGAATCCGTGACAAACACGGAGCCTTACTCATAACATGATGTGTTTTATGCGCCCCTCCAAAAGTGGTCAAATTTAAATTCCTGCGCACACCCCTGGGTGGCCTATTATTTGCAAGTCTCCCATGTTAAATCTTACTATTGGTTCGAGTGTACTTTGGGAGTATATACAGCTATATACAGGGCCGACACATCTAATGCTGCTGGTATACTGTGGAAAGGGCTAATGTCTCTTTAGGTATCTATATATATTACGGGCAAATTCTACCCTCAGTTACACCCGTGCAATTAATCCCAGCTGTTCTGTTCATGACCACTACTTCAATACCCAGTTCTTGGAGTCTGAGGCCTGGTCTATACTACCCGCCTGAATCGGCGGGTAGAAATCGACCTCTCGGGGATCGATTTATCACGTCCCGTCAGGACGCGACAATCGATCCCCGAATCGGCGCTCTAACTCCACCAGCGGAGGTGGTAGTAAGCGCCGCCGACAAAAAGCGGCAGAAGTCGATTTTGCCGCCGTCCTCACAACGGGGTAAGTCGGCTGTAATACGTCGAATTCAGCTACGCTATTCACGTAGCTGAATTTGCGTATCTTAAATCGACTCCCCGCTGTAGTGTAGATGTACCCTTACACAGAGAGCACTCAGGCAAAGTATAGTTTCTCTGGACCAAACTGTCCCCATATAAACAGGCACAACTCTGCTGAAGTCACCAGCTTACCACTGCACCTGGTTACAACAGAGATGGATTCGGCCCTATTATCATTAAGTCGGGATTATCTGTCATGAGTGTCAGCGGTGCTGCAACTCAGAGAATCTTTGCAGTTTACACAAACTGCTCCGTGTGAGTCTAACCTTTGCGCAGACACTGCTAAGTCAATAATAATAGGAAGAAAGGCTGGGTTTTTTGGGGTTTTTTCCTCGTGCAGAACCACTGCATTTTTTCCTTGTTGTCAGCTGTGGTTGATGTACTCTCCGGAGACAGGCAGAAAGAAAAACAACATCCCAATAAACAAGATGTAGGCGTCTAAGGAATTGTTATTACATGTTGAGCATGCCAGTATAATGCTATTCACAGCCTCCCTTCTAGGTCACCAGAGATTCCAAGGTCTTTTCGACAAAACTGGTTGCTTTTTCCAGGGTGCATTCAGGTCTGTGCAATCCCTCGGGTTTTCGCAGTATTGGTAAACCCCAATGATGATTTTAATTTAGGTTGGGTGAACAGTAACCCCTCCACTAGCTTACCTATCATCTTGTGCATCCAATTCCAGCTCCTCCCCTCTTCACACCACATGCCCACATGCCTACCTCCATTCACTCCTCCTTTGCATCCTTATCCCACTCTTGTTTTCATCCCTTATTCCCAGTCAGCCACACCTCCAACCTCCCTCCTGGAAGTCCCTCTTTAAAAAACACTCATTCTGTGAAGTTTACCAACCTGAGAGTGCTCTCAGCAAAGAAGAATCTCTGCACTGCCCTGTGTGGCACTTCCACACTCTGATCCTCTCGTGAATTTCCCATTTGTCGTGTTTTGGCTTTGCTGTGGTTGGCTTACATTGCTGTCAGCTCCTTGGGGGCAGAGTCTGCAAGCCTGGTTATGCTCCCACTTAGACTGCTCTATATCAGGAATAACTTCATTGAAGTCCCACTGTTGTGAAACCAGTGTAATCAAGCTCGAAATCCAGCCCTTTGCCTGCTCTTTGTTGATCTGTACAGCACAGAGCACATCGTCAACAAAACAATCAGCCTGAATCTTTACCCATCACCTGAACCAAATTCAAAAGGTTTCCAAAATGCAGAAAGATCACAACTCTTTTAAATGACATTTTCGGGTGTCTCTGCACTTCTTGGCTTCATCCCAGACAGAGAATGACAAAATCCCATGAGAAAGGCTGTTCTTTCTTAGTGTTTAACATTTATATTGTGGTAGTGCTACAACTAGATCAGGGTTCCCTTGGGCTAGACAGAGTACCGACATATAAATTACAGTCCCCTTCTCAAAGAGCTTACGAGCTAAAAAAACAAATTGGAACGGGTAGATGAGTGAAATAAGTGGGTCAAGGTGGGGGTAACACATGCAATAGGATGTGTGCAATTCTGAGCAGTGATCGCAACACACCATCTCACTGGGCAGTCTGTTCGAAGGAGCCAGATCCTCACCTGGTGTAAATCGGGGTAATTCCCACTTACTTTGATGCTGCTAAATCCAGTTATGCCAGATGAGTATCTCACCCAAAGTATTTTCAACCTGGCTGAAGTTGGGCAGTACTAGAAATCAGGGCTGCATGTTTGAGTTCCAGAGAAACCCAAATAAACCTGTTTATCTTTATAGTGTCCAGCCAAATTTTGCACTCAGAGAGACACATGAAAACCCCACTGAAGTCAACAGGAGGTGTGAGTCAGGGACGAGAATGGACCTGTATTTGCATTTTCTAGAGGCATTTTTTTGCCAAAGAGATCGTTTTATAGAGATATTGGGTCTTCTCACAGCAATGCCACTATCCAGGATCTTCAGTTCAGGAAGGCCAGATCTCAAGTATTACTGGCCCTTGAAATGGCTCCTCCCAGAGGTAACTCAGAGGAAAGGTGAACAAATACAAACACTTCACATGCAACTGTGCACACAACCCTACTGAAAAATCTCCTGGAAACAATACGTCACATGAGAGTCCCAGGCAGAAAAGTTAGTTGGATGTGCTGCAGAAAGCACCCGAAGCAACATTACCTTATCTCTTCCCAAACCAAACATTAGCAGAAAAAAACCACAGAGTCCTCTGTCCATGCTGCCAGATTTAACTTCTACTCTAAACGTAACGTGGTTTAAAGGAGTGCAGCACTGTCTGCATCTTCACAAAGTAGTTCTGAAGTCAGATTGCAACCACGCGATTGAGTCCCGACCACCACATAGTTCTAACTAACGTGGATCCCTGCCCTTTGGGAACAAGGTAGGATGCACTCCCTGCAGAGTAGTGTGGACATGCTCAACTGGTTCTGAGACAGGTTTCGAATTCTGCTAGCATGGGCAGGACTTTAGCGGTGAAAGCTGGCACCTGAGAGAAACAAAATGCAAAGGCTTGTTTGTACTCTAGTGGGGGATACTTTGAATCATGCCTACGTGTCTGCATTCAGCTTTTCCTGCTCTCTGCCACTTTCCCACCTACTTCTCACAATGCCACCCTCTTTTTTGTTACACAGCCCATCTGCAGCAAGTAACAACGTATCTGCTTTCAACCACAAAGCAAGATCACCTAAGCACTAAGGTATCTGTGCGTCTGCGAAGAAACCGTCCCACTCACCTTGTTCACTCTCAATTTTTTTTTTTTTTTTTGGGTTATTTTTCAATCTGAGCAATGAACATATGACCTAATCTAATCCCCACTCACTTCAGTGCATTTTGGATCAGGACTCCCATGGAGAGTCTAAAACTATATTCTTCATAACAAGCCCTGCTGCCTAAAAAGGTTTAAACACATGATACACGCCCCAAACCTGTTCTGATCTGCCACCTGCTTCTACAGGTCACAGCTCTCTAATGCCCCACTCACTTGCTTTGCAGCCACAGGAAGGTGTTTACATCATAATTCTCTTGACACAGGTCAGAGGTCAAGGAAGCCCAGTAAATCATGAGCCTAAATAGAGTAGGGCAAGAGTGGAACAGAAGGAGGGGAGGAATCCTGGTAATGAGGGCAGCATTGTCACTTTGATGATGAACAAATGTGAATGTTTACTGCCCCCAAATGCATTCTCCTCCTTACGAAAACGTACTCAGACTAATCTGCTTTCTGAGAGCTCTTGTCGGCTGACAGGATCCCCTGCTCTCTCTGGGAGAGCTTAAAATAAGCTTCACCTGACACTTTTAAAAAAACTGATAATACAAAAGGGAGTTAGTGCATTAGTCCCGCGTTTTGATATGCACGCAGCACTGAAGAAACTAGACCTGTGGGTCTCAAATTTTTTTTAGTGGCGACCCCCTTCACACTGCAAGCCTCTGAGTGCAACCCCCCATGTAAATTAAGCACACTTTTTTCTATATTTAATACCATTATAAATGCTGGAGGCAAGCGGGGTTTGGGGTGGTGGTTGACAGTTTGCGACCCCCTTTGGGGTCCCACCCCCCAGATTGAGAACCCCTCAACTAGACTATTTGCTGCCTAGTGGTCAGCCCATTATTGTAGAACATTGGTAGTTGTTTTCCCCCCCTCCCTTTACCCAATGGGATTCTGCCCAGATGGGGGAAAGAAAAGAGGCACAGATAACAAATAAGACAGGGTACGTTTCCTCACCACCACACTGTAAATAGTTTAACAGCCTTTCACAAATCTTGCGTTAGCATTTGTACAAATCTGCAGAGTCCATCTGATCATGCCCCTTTACACTCACAGCACGGCTGGGCTTCCCATGCCTGTGCAACTCAGGGAAACTAGAAGCCATCCCCGTTGCAGATAATTAGGGCAAAGAGGGTCAGCACTTCAGTCTATCACTCACTGATCACCACATGATTTCCAATCCCTCAGTAAGGCTCCAGGAGCAGCGCTCATGTTTGATGAGAGGGTTTAATTAAAAGTGAGTGTGAACCTGCTGTAAGAGCTCACGAGTGCTTTGACTGGCAGGGTCTGCTTGCTTCCACCTGTTGATCAACAGAACAGCAGGCTCCAGGAGGACAGAAGAGGTCCCACCATCCAGAGATGGTAGAGTAATGTAAGATGTGAGGCACTTAGCCAAAGCCCAGCTGCAAGACATTAACTTGACAAACCAATCCATCCTAATTTTACTGAGATCTGTGCAGTGGGGACTACTCTTGTCTTAGAAATGTCTGAGCTTGCCTCCTTTGGGCAATAAGCCCTGTGAAATATTTAAAAGATGGCTGAAAGAACATCAGAGAAAGGGAACAATCCAGAACCCGGTGATTGTTTCCTAAAGAAAAGAACGATCTGCGTCCCCTGATCCATTTGCCCAACAAGTGTACTCCAGCATTCTTCAAACATGGCCTCTTCACGGAAGCCTAGTCTACACTAGAAATGGTTTGCTGGTATAGCTATGCCAGCAAACCCTCCTAGTATAGATGCAGCTTACAGAGGCACGCACATATATACACACACACACACAAATCACACCCCTAACCAACATTACTATACTGGCAAAATTGTCTAGTATAGACCTGGCCTCAGTTACTCAGTCTTGTGAAATTGTGCTATTCATAACTACCATCCTCAAAGAAATTTACAAACATTTGAAAATTAATCTTCACAAACCCATCAATAAGCATCGTTACTGCCCTGGTTTATAGGAAATAACCATTGAGGCAGAGAGATGTTAGATTCTACAGTGAGATAGATAGATAGATAGATAGATAGATAGATAGATAGATAGATAGATAGATAGATAGATAGGAGGTGTGTATGGCGATGGAGAGAGAGAGATGGATGAGAGGTGTGTATGGGGATAGATCGATAGATAGAGATGAGAGGTGTGTATGGGGATGGAGAGAGAGAGGGAGAGAGAGACAGAGAGAGAGTAAGGATTTTCAAAAGAAGCCTAAAGGAGTTAGGCTCCTCAGACCCAATTTTCAAAGGTATTTAGGAGTCTATAGGTTCAGACCTAGTAGCATTTTCAAAAGCAGGCTTTGCTTTCTTTGTAGTGCAATAATTGTGTTACAACAGGACACAAGGAGGAGGGATTGCATGGAGGTTGGTGGCAGAACACTAGCTACAAGTGGGTTCTGAGGAGGGTGTGACGTTGTGCAGTCTATATGGTTTTATAAAAACATAATAAGAAGTGAATATAATGTAACTGGAATAGTTGTATAAAAATATGATAAGTGAATATAATGTAACTGGAATATGCTTCATGCAAAAGGTCTCTTGTAAGGTATCATTACAAAGCTTATAATCTACTGAGTGTGATCATCCTATTTGTATAAATGTACCACTCTTGTATCTGAAACTAGAAATATGAAATATAACTCTGAGGGCCTATTGTAATTATGCAAAGTGTGGGCCATTAATGGTGGTTTGAAATCTTGATGACTCCCATTATCTGCAGATGGCTGTATTTACCTGTGAGTCTTCCTGTATATGTGTTTGCTGGCAAGTGGGTAATGAAGTCTTGCAGTGACATGTGATCATGTCACCTGAACTGGAATCCATCTTTAACCTGGTGCTTTTCCAGTGAGGGGGGTGGAAACCCAGAGGGACAAAGGGTTCCCGCCTTATGCAAAAGATATATAAAGGGGTGGAAGAGAACAGAGGGGGAGAAGAGCCATCATGAAGAATCCCCTAGCTATCACCTGAGCTGGAACAAGAGCTGTACCAGGGGAAAGAATTGTGCCCAGGCCTGGAAGGTGTCCAGTCTGAGAAAAAACTTACTGAAGCATCTCTGAGGGTGAGATTATCTGTATTCAGTTTGATTAGACATAGATTTGTGCATTTTATTTTATTTTGTTTTGTTCGGTGACTTACTTTGTTCTGTCTGTTACTACTTGGAACCACTTAAATCCTACTTTCTGTATTTAATAAAATCACTTTTTATTCATTAACTCAGAGTATGTATTAATACCTGGGGGGAGCAAAAAACTGTGCATATCTCTCTATCAGTGTTATAGAGGGCGAACAATTTATGAGTTTGCCCTGCATAAGCTTTATACAGGGTAAAATGGATTTATTTGGGTTTAGACCCCATTGGGAGTTGGGCATCTGAGTGCTAAAGACAAGCACACTTCTGTGAGCTGTTTTCAGGTAAACTTGCAGCTTTGGGACAAGTGATTCAGACCCTGGGTCTGTGTTGGAGCAGACTGGAGTGTCTGGCTCAGCAAGACAGGGTGCTGGAGTCCTGAGCTGGCAGGGAAAACAGGAATAGAAATAGTCTTGGTACATTGGGTGGCAGCTCCCAAGGGGGTTTCTGTGATCCAACCCGTCAGAGGGGTTTGAAGGTAGTGAACTGGAGGAGGGAGGCTATTTCAGACATAGGGACAGTATGAAAGAAGGAGAACAGTACAGTAGGCAAAGGGGACATGAAGGTGACCAGGGCGAAGGGCACATGGGGGAGTGGTAAGAGACAAAAGCAGACATGCGGGATGGGGCAGAACCTTCAAGAGACTTGAAGGCCAGTTCAAGGAGTTTGAAGGTGATGCAGAGGGAGCTGGGAAACCAGCGGATTTAAAAATGTTCAGGAACTAAAAAATTATCTGTGTATGTCATTAGGAACAGTCATGCTGAGATTCTAGTTCTCATTAATTATGTATTTGCCAACTGAGTAAATATAATGCATTTGTAAAACCTCCTAATTATGGTCACACTCCATAGTCTATAAAGGCTCTAATGAAGCCGGGAGGCAATCTTAGCACCAGAATTTTCTTCCCAGACCTGTTATGCGCTAACAAATTTATACATAACCATGGAATTTTCTGAACTCCAAAGGCCATGTCCTCAGCTTGTGTAAATCAGAGTGTCTCTGCTGAAGTGAATGAGTGATGCTGATTTACACTAGCTGAGCATCTGGCCTCAGTTTCATTTTCTCTCTTTTAACACTATCAAAACAAAGGTACTAACATGGAAAATGACACTTGAAACTGTTTGACTTTTTCCTGTCAAGTTTCTCTGGTAAAACATTGGGAATTTATTTCACTCTAAGGTTATGGAGAAAATTAAGAGATGCTGATTGACTCCCATCAAAAGATGGGAGCCTCCCAGCTCTCTGCATTACAGTAGTAAATCCAGATGCTAAAGCGCGCCCAGAAAATACCTTCCCATTTACTTTTGAAAACTAAATGTCCATTTCTACTTCAGTGCCTGATAGTTAGAATCAGCACTCACATATGGAAAATCCTACCAGACCTTGGCTGGTGCAAATGTTCTTGAAAGTTAAAAGCCAAGATATTGCCCTTTTTGAAGGAAAAAAAAAGTATGTAAGAGAAAAATGTCACTGGATCCACATGAAAGAGATGTGCCCTAATTCCATTCTTCAATCTTCACCCCTCTTTGGGACCGATCCTCAACTGATAGAAATTTAGACCATCGGAGGATTTGGCCCTTTTAGTGCTGCTCTGGATTTGGGTGGAATTGCCGTGTTCACAATTCTGGCAAAGACGACGACCGTTTACACCTCAAGCCAAGTACATTCAACTTTCACTGGCATTCAGCAAGAGCTGGCGGTGCCCAGCACCTCACAAGAGACATTTGACACTTTGTCAGGTCTGTTCCTTCTGGCCTTTCAACATCATACTGAGATTTATCTCCTAGGCATAACATGCAGTATCACCATAATCATGATTAATACTGTTTTCAGTATTTGCTGTTTGTACTAGAACAGCACCCAGAAAACCCAATCAGGATCAGGTCCCATCGTGGTAGCTGCCATGCAAACACAGAGTAAGAGACAGGTTCCTGCTCTGAAGAGCACAACATATAAATTAAGACCAGATACAACAAAAGAGTGTAACAAAAAAATAGAGAGAATGTGCATGGGAGAGGCTGTGGGTAATAGTGACGGCCGTGTGGTTATGTAGACTAGTTGTGTGCACAGTTTGCAGGTTTCAAGTCATTATTATTATTTTATTTTTATGTAATAAAACACGAGACATTCAAGATATAGTGATTCCTGATGGACACCTGCCTAGCAGTGTAACCATTAGTGTACTTTTAGGAGGGAAATGATCACAGACCCAGTGTCAAATTAGCTGGAACAACACACTTTGGCCTCTATTTTGTCCTTGTGGACAAGGATAGTCATGTTTAAAACGACATGAGCTGATCTTAGTTGAATCTAGGGGGACCCTACAGGTTGTCATGACCAGTAACATATTTTCATCATGACTTGGCGTTATCTACACATGACACTAAGACCCTCTGGGAAGGGCAAGGTGAAGTCAAGGTCAAAATTCTACCTGTTCCCTGAGCTAATCAATTATTGACACCAGGTGAAAAAATGCTCCAATAAACTATTAATGAGAACATTTTGCATCTCTAACATTTGTAGAATGTGTTTTGTCCACCACAAATTGTCAATGCAGCCCCCAGTCGGGCACAATTTAAGTGCCCTTGTTATAAATAATGTAGGGGGAAAAAGGATCATTTGAAATAGCTAAAGGGAAAAAATATCATCCTGGAAGGCTGAAAATAGAAGTGATGCTGAATTGCTGCTCTTTCTAAATATTTAAAAAAATCCTGGGAGGACCCTCTGTAGACGTTTTCTTCCAGACTAAACTATAAAAAGAATAGGCTGCCATTATTTTCCAAAGGGGTTAGCTTAATAGCTAAATTTAGAATGTCTTGGTGGAGAAATTGTCAAAAAAAAGCTTCATTTAAATCTAGGTTCTACCTAGAAAAAGGATGTCATTTCAAATGTGTTTACTTAACATTTAGCTATTTCCATATATAGAAGGTATATAAGGTAAACCACTTACCTTTTTTTTTTTTTTTTTTTTTTAAAGAGAGAAATGATTGGACCACCTCCTGAACTTAAATGAAACTATTATAAAACTCTTGCTGAGAAAATGCTAGCTTTGTCAATAGGCTCAGGGTTTATTTTTCAGTGTGCATAGTAAAAACCAATGCAGTATTTTCCTGGCACCGTATGCAAATGGCTGACCCAGTGGTTGTTATTTTTGCAAAATACCCAAACCAAGAAATTCTTCTTCATTGGCTGGCAATCACCTTAAACATTTGGGCAGAATCTGGCAATGGGTGCAGATGCGAATTGGGTACTATTTAATCTCTCTCTGGAGAAAGGGGTTTGGGAGAGATTTCTTTTTTTAAATTTGAAGGAATGCAGTGAACACAAAGAAAAATCTGAACCTACGAGAATGAAGCAAGAGAACTGAAAGGATACATTCTTATTGGTTAAGCGTTCTTCGTGCATCTTTAGCCATCAAATGTTAATGTGATCTTGCCTTCTTGGGGCTGGATTAGATAATTCATAGATTCATAGATTCTAGGACTGGAAGGGACCTCGAGAGGTCATGGAGTCCAGTCCCCTGCCCGCATGGCAGGACCAAATACTGTCTAGACCATCCCTGATAGACGTTTATCTAACCTACTCTTAAATATCTCCAGAGATGGAGATTCCACAACCTCCCTAGGCAATTTATTCCAGTGTTTAACCATCCTGACAGTTAGGAACTTTTTCCTAATGTCCAACCTAGACCTCCCTTGCTGCAGTTAAGCCCATTGCTTCTTGTTCTATACTTAGAGGCTAAGGTGAACAAGTTTTCTCCCTCCGCCTTATGACACCCTTTTCGATACCTGAAAACTGCTATCATGTCCCCTCTCTGTCTTCTCTTTTCCAAACTAAACAAACCCAATTCTTTCAGCCTTCCTTCATAGGTCATGTTCTCAAGACCTTTAATCATTCTTGTTGCTCTTCTCTGGACCCTTTCCAATTTCTCCACATCTTTCTTGAAATGCGGTGCCCAGAACTGGACACAATACTCCAGCTGAGGCCTAACCAGCGCAGAGTAGAGCGGAAGAATGATTTCTCGTGTCTTGCTCACAACACACCTGTTAATACATCCCAGAATCATGTCTGCATTTTTTGCAACCGCATCACACTGTTGACTCATATTTAGCTTGTGGTCCACTATAACCCCTAGATCCCTTTCTGCCGTACTCCTTCCTAGACAGTCTCTTCCCATTCTGTATGTGTGAAACTGATTTTTTCTTCCTAAGTGGAGCACTTTGCATTTGTCTTTGTTAAATTTCATCCTGTTTACCTCAGACCATTTCTCCAATTTGTTCAGATCATTTTGAATTATGACCCTGTCCTCCAAAGCAGTTGCAATCCCTCCCAGTTTGGTATCATCCGCAAACTTAATAAGTGTACTTTCTATGCCAATATCTAAGTCGTTAATGAAGATATTGAACAGAGCCGGTCCCAAAACAGACCCCTGAGGAACCCCACTTGTTATGCCTTTCCAGCAGGATTGGGAACCATTAATAACAACTCTCTGAGTACGGTTATCCAGCCAGTTATGCACCCACCTTATAGTAGCCCCATCTAAATTGTATTTGCCTAGTTTATCAATAAGAATATCATGCGAGACCGTGTCAAATCCCTTACTAAAATACACAAATACCACAGCCACAGCATCTCCCTTATCGACAAGGCTCATTATCCTATCCAAAAAAAGCTATCAGATTGGTTTGACGCGATTTGTTCTTTACAAATCCATGCTGGCTATTCCCTATCACCTTACCATCTTCCAAGTGTTTGCAGATGATTTCCTTAATTTCTTGCTCCACTATCTTCCCTGGCACAGAAGTTAAACTAACTGGTCTGTAGTTTCCTGGGTTGTTTTTATTTCCCTTTTTATAGATGGGCACTATATTTGCCCTTTTCCAGTCTTCTGGAATCTCTCCCGTCTCCCATGATTTTCCAAAGATAATAGCTAGAGGCTCAGATACCTCCTCTATTAGCTCCTTGAGTATTCTAGGATGCATTTCATCCGGCCCTGGTGACTTACAGGCATCTAACTTTTCTAAGTGATTTTTAACTTGTTCTTTTTTAATTTTATCTGCTAAACCTACCCCCTTTCCATTAGCATTCACTATGTTAGGCATTCCTTCAGACTTCTCGGTGAAGACCGAAACAAAGAAGTCATTAAGCATCTCTGCCATTTCCAAGTTTCCTGTTACTGTTTCTCCCTCTTCACTGAGCAGTGGGCCTACCCTGTCTTTGGTCTTCCTCTTGCTTCTAATGTATTGATAAAAAGTCTTCTTGTTTTCCTTTATTCCCATAGCTAGTTTGAGCTCATTTTGTGCCTTTGCCTTTCTAATCTTGCCCCTACATTCTTGTGTTGTTTGCCTATATTCATCCTTTGTAATCCATCCTAGTTTCAATTTTTTATATGACTCCTTTTTATTTTTTAGATCATGCAAGATCTTGTGGTTAAGCCAAGGCGGTCTTTTGCCACATTTTCTATCTTTCCTAACCAGCGGAATAGCTTGCTTTTGGGCCCTTAATAGTGTCCCTTTGAAAAACTGCCAACTCTCCTCAGTTGTTTTTCCCCTCAGTCTTGATTCCCATGGGACCTTACCTATCAGCTTTCTGAGCTTGCCAAAATCCGCCTTCCTGAAATCCATTGTCTCTATTTTCCTGTTCTCCCTTCTACCCTTCCTTAGAATTGCAAACTCTATGATTTCATGATCACTTTCACCCAAGCTGCCTTCTACTTTCAAATTCTCAACAAGTTCCTCCCTATTTGTTAAAATCAAGTCTAGAACAGCTTCCCCCCAGTAGCTTTTTCAACCTTCTGAAATAAAAAGTTGTCTGCAATGCAGTCCAAGAATTAGTTGGATAGTCTGTGCCCCGCTGTGTTATTTTCCCCAACATATATTTGGATAGTTGAAGTCCCCCATCACCACCAAATCTTGGGCTTTGGATGATTTTGTTAGCTGTTTAAAAAAAGCCGCATCCACCTCTTCTACCTGGTTAGGTGGCCTGTAGTAGACTCCTAGCATGACATCACCCTTGTTTTTACCCCTTTTAGCCTAACCCAGAGACTCTCAACACTTCTGTCTCTTATGTCCATCTCCACCTCAGTCCAAGTGTGTACATTTTTAATATATAAGGCAACACCTCCTCCCTTTTCCCCGTCTATCCTTCCTGAGCAAGCTGTACCCCTCCACACCAACATTCCAATCATGTGTATTATCCCACCAAATTTCAGTGATGCCAACAATGTCATAGTTGTGTTTATTTATTAGCACTTCCAGTTCTTCCTGCTCATTAACCATACTTCTCACATTTGTATATAGGCATCTAAGATACTGGTTTGATCTTGCCTCCCAGTTTTGTACTGACCCTCCTTTCTCTCTGCCAATATAGCCCACACTCCCTCTCGTTTCCAACCCATCTCCCAGGTCTCCATGTTCCCCGCTTACCTGTGGGCTTAGCTCACCTGTCCCCTAATCTATTTCTGCATGACTTTTCCATCCGTTATAACTATGATTCATCTGTCATTTGAGCAAAACATTAAACCAATGCCCTAATCATTCATCACCATTAAAAATCCCGCTGCATTTTTCACAATTTGTGCAATTACTGTACATGCTGCCTACCCGAAATTCCCTCTGCAGTTTCTATCAGAGAAGCTATTCCTACACTAGATTATAATGTCCTCGGGGGCAGAGCCCACAGGCCTGAACTCCCACTGTCTTGTACCTGGTGTTCCCATTTACACCTGTACAAAGTGGATGTAACATGTTACTGTTCTGATCTGGTTGCATTTTACACCCACTTTGTGCTCAACTTCCACTGATGTAATTCACTGCACAAGGTGCAAGGCAGTGGAGAACCAGGTCCTGTGTTAAGTGATCCCTGGGGAATATACAATATATTAGCACTTTACATGCTATGAGCCTTTGCCTTTTCGTCCTCACTCCCCTTCTGCCACTGCAAAACTAAAATCCTGGCACCTAAATGCAGGGACTACTCCCACCTAGTGCGCTCTGAAGCCCTAGCCACTCCAAAAGGATAGGGGAGGAGGCACAAGTTGGATGCACAGCAGAAGCATGCGGCGCCCCCTTAAAGAGTGGAGCAGTGGCCATGCTCCCCTTCTGCACCCAGGAAGCACCGTGCTCAAGGCCAGCACTCCCCTAGGATGGTTCTTATGCTTATTAGATTCCGGCTATGTGGACCACTGCCACTCAGCCACAAACTGGTCCTGCACACAGTAGGTGGGATTTTCAGCAGCACTCAGCACTGGCCATACTCAGCTACCATTGAAGTCAGTGGGAATGTTACTGTGGACTTCAATGGAGGCAGAGTTAAGACAACTCTGAGTGCTTCTGCAGTCCCATTCCGTATGTACGGTGCTTTGGGGTCTTGCTAGTGGGAAATTATTATGCACAAACTCAAGGATTTCAAACTTATTTGGATTACAAAGACCTCTTTTCTTAGACTAAAGATGTAAACACACAGGAGGGAGGTAAACTATGAGTTATACAAGAGGATAGACCTAGGACCATAAGATGAACTTAACCAAATAAAATGTTGACTAAGTATCATGACAAACTGACTAACCATAAGAACATTTGGACCATAGCACAGTCCAAGGGAAGTGGTTGAAGCCTCTTAGTTTGGTTCATTTAACAGTGCACTATAGAGAGAATTAGGAAGACACTCTAAAGCAGTGGTTCTCAAACAGGGGGGAGGGATAGCTTAGTGGTTTGAGCATTGGCCTGCTAAACCCAGGGTTGTGAGTTCAATCCTTGAGGGGGGCCACTTAGGGATTGGGGACACAAAATCAGTACTTGGTCCTGCTAGTGAAGACAGGGGGCTGGACTCAATGACCTTTCAGGGTCCCTTCCAGCTCTATGAGATAGGAAGCGGCACAGGCCAAGGGTTATGCTGGCTGCTCTTCCTGCAGCCCCCATTGGAGGGGGCTGGAGCAGCAATCGGCCAAACTTGCAGACACAGCAGGTAAACAAACCAGCCCGGCCTGCCATGGGCTTTCCCTAAACAAGCGGCGGCCCTAGTTTGAGAACTGCTGCTCCAGAGAGCAAATCTCCACTGGCTGGGAGATGCATGAGCCAACCTACCTGTTCTCATTTCATCATTAACTTCTCTGCTTTCTAGGATAAGGTGGTCGTATGGTGAAAAGCCCTAGAAATCCTCTATTATTTGTATTGCTGTATGTTGGGATTTTCAAATGAGAGGAAGGGAGTTAGGTGTCCAAATCTCACTGAAAGTGGGTGCCTAAATCCTTTAGGTCTCTATGACAGTATTAGCCATTAAAGGCCACAATCAGGGCTCATGACCTGTTGTGCAGGACACATTACACATCTGTAATAAAAAATGATGATCCCGGCTCAAAGGAGCTTACAATCTGAATGGGGGGAGAGAACCAACAGAGGTGGAGGAAGGACAAGGTAACAGTAAAACAACCATATTTGGCATAATAAACAGCAGTCCCCTGGCACTCCCAGTGCCTAGCCCCTGTCATGTGTTTATAGGCATCACTGCAGAGGTGAGTTTTAAGAAGGGAGATGAAGGAAGACAACATGGTGGCTTTGCAGGTAGGTCTTCCCATGAACTAGAGGGCCACAGAAGAATGTGCGTGAAGGAAAACTAGACTAGTAGCAGGTGAAGAGCTGGTACTGTTGGCAGAGCAGACAACTTGGTAGCAATGTACTCTGGGAGCTGCAGGGGGGCCGTGCCTGCGGACGGTCAATGTAAACAAAATGTCTCATGGCCCGCCAGCAGATTACCTTGATGGGCTGTGTGCCGAAGGTTGCCGACTCCTGTTACAGCAAATCCTTGAGAAGTGCAACCCAGACTTCATTATTGCAATGAAACAAAATGTATATGAAAGGGGGAACATTAGACCCTGTCAAATTCTAAAACTAAACTGCTACTACTAGACAGCAGAAAAGGCAGATTGATGGCATTGTAAGTACCGTAAAGACACTCTTTATACATCCTTCTGGATGGGTAAGAGACAGGATGATCCATGTTTACGGCCAGACAGGTGAACACGGAAGCAATGGAGACACTCCTATTGTCTGCCTTTCATACCCGGAATTTGTGTCTTGATTTGGTTTCTTTCACATCTAGTACGTTTTGACACACGTAATACCTACTTTATGCCTTAGGAAAGTTTCTTTATGGGGTAATACATTTTAAATTCCACAGAGAGGATCCAAGCCTAACAATTGCTGCTCTTTTTTCGTTAACAGTGGAAAACCAAACCAAAAGGCAACATCAACTTCTTTAGAACTAAGGCTCAAGTACTGAGCTACCCGGGACTATTGGGATAAAGTTAGGAATGAAAACATTTCAGGTGAGTATCAGGACAAATTTCCTGGCAGTAAAATAACATCTATTAATAACCAACTTCGGATGGTGAAAGAGACACGTTTTCGAGCTCCACCCACTTGCAGAAGAGCACTCTGCAAGCTTGAAAGCTCGTCTCTCTCACCCACAGACGTTGGTCCAATAAAAGATATTACCTCACCCACCTTGTCTCCTGGGACCAACATGTCTACAGTAATACTGCAAACATCTATTAATAACCTCCAGAGAGGAAGGGCAGGCTTGTGCTTATGGCATGAGACTGCGATTTGGGAGCGATGAGTTCAATTTCTAGATCCAATACACATCTGCCTCTGTGACCTTGGGCAAGTTCCTTAACCTGTAAGAGCCTCAGTTCACTATCTGTAAAATGGGAATAACATTCCTTCTTTCTCCCACCCTGTTTCTGTCTAGTCTACTTAAATTGCAAGCTCTTTGGGGCAGGCGGCGTTTCCTCCTATGTGTTTGTATAGTGCCGAGCACCATGGGGCCCTGATCTCACTTTGGGCCTCTAGGCTCTATCATAATATAAATAATATCTATTAAGGCAATCCTAATGTTTGAGACATTTAAAATTAGCCTGGACAAAGCACTAGAAAATACACCACAGAGAATTCCTGCCTTGCAAGGGTTTACGTTAGATGACTTAAGAGCTATTTTCTCTCTCTCTCTCTGCTATAGCTTAACAGCATAAAAATGAAACAGATTTAAAAAGAAGTGTTACTGATAGGTGCCTTTTTAACTCAAAAACGTTCTGGTCTGTATACAACCTGAATACCACTATGCGAGGTCAATGCCCTAAGCCTGAGCTTACAGAAGAAGACGGCTGTGCTTTCCTGAGAAAGTCAGATTTTTACCTTTTGACTCTGCAGTTTGTTTCCCAAGCACAGCTGCCTTTCTTCCCCTTCCTACTCTTCAGCTCCCAGTGGTAAGAATAACCCCTCCCAAATAAATGCAGACCCACTCTTTCTCTTGGCCACATTGTCTGCAGCTTGACAAAGTGGGCTTTTTTCCCCTCCTCAAGCCAATCAATGCATGACGGCCCTGCCCACATCACTCTGCCTATGGATACGTGCCTATTGAGGGTCAGTGAAGTACAAGTAAAGACAAATTTACCAAGCTGGGGAGAACAATGCCTTCGTTAGCACATGAAAGGGATTCTGGGGTCCAAATGATCCAATTTTGGCACATGTCCAACCCTCAGACAGGTGGTGTCCAGACTGAGGCCTAGCAGAACGCTGGCTGGGTTATATCAGCCATTTCGCATTCGGAGGGGGGGGAAATGATCATGGCATCTGCTACTTTGAAGCAAGATCTGCTTCCGCAAACACTCGCTCTTTCTCTGAAATAGGGTGGAGACAGGTGGGGAGGAGAAGCAGCTCTGGCAAGAATGTTACAGAAGAAAAATGAGTTGCAGGTGACCTTGATCCAGAGATCCATCAATAGAACATTAGGGTGGATGTCATGCTCTGAACTGTGAGGACAGTTGAAGATAAACAAATGTTTGTGACATGGCAGCTGCAGAATACTAACTCCATCTAATCCCTATGAAATCAAAACAAACATTTTTCCTCCATGGAACTGGCATCAATCAGGAAAGGTGAATGACAGCGTCAGATGAAAAGCATGTTGTAGCGCTGGAACAGAAGTGGGCTTCATAGGTACAAGTGAGCAGCTGACTTCCCAGGGTCCAGCAGGTGAGAGCATGTTGCGGCCCTGAGTCTTGGTTTCTCCCTTGAAACTCAGCCCTGGATGAGATAGCAGAATGTAAATAGGAATGGGAATATTTGGCATCTTCTTGCCATGTTGTTCACCCAAGTTTCTGACCCCTTGTAGCTAATAAAGATCCCTTGACACTCCTTGAAAGTGCAGAGGTGTTAAACTTGGTGTCTTATCAGATTTTAATTTGGCTAATGGCACCCTGCCTCCCTAGATACCGCTATGGCTAAAACTCGACATGGTATTTGTCTTCACGCTCTGTCCTAAACTGTTTGTAATTCTACTGTGCACTGTTACTAGGGTGACCAGATGTCCCGATTTTATAGGGACAGTCCCGATTTTTGGGTCTTTTTCTTATATAGGCTCCTATTACCCCCCACCCGCTGTCCCGATTTTTCACATTTGCTGTCTGGTCACCCTAACTGTTACATAGCTCATGTGCTGCTTCCCAGAGCAGGCATCTCAAGTCACACTGATGCCCCAAGCCCATTCCCATATCCCTCCTGGTGCAAGACCAGTCACAACTGCAGTCTTTGCATGGAGTGCACAAGGACTGTTCTCTGCTGGTGCTCCCACAGCTGCTAGCCACTCCAAAAGGGGTAGAGAGGCCATGGGCCCACCCCCTCACCACCATACAAACCAGCATTACTCCCCTGGAGGGGAGTCTACTTTACATTGCTTTAGGGGGGTACCTGGGGCATCTGTTTCCTATGCGCACGGGGGAGTTGAGGAAAATAATTGTGTCTCCCTGAGGACTGAAGCCCCCTCACGTTCCCACTAAAGTGGTGACGCTCTGGACCAGCCCCCACCTCGTAAGCCAAAACTGAGACGGCACGAGTCAAGCAAAATCATTGTAAACCTGTAGGGCCAAATTCAGCACCGAGAAATGCCCAATGACTTCAAAGTGCCAATCAGCACAGAATCCAGCCAAAAGGGTTGTAAGCCTGACCCCCTCCTCTCCTCAATGGTTTAGTGCATTTTTATAACCATGTCATCACATTGCAAAATAAAAGTCTGTAAAAGCCTTACCAATATGTCATAAAGAAATATGCGAGTGAGAGGGGAGAACTAGCCCATTAAGGACATTAAATGGTGTGTACACAACCAGAAGAGACAGTGAATATTTACCTTCCAGTTAAGCTCCTGGGCTATTTTTCTTTGCAGCCCTATCAAAGCACCTTCCTAATCATATGCACTTGTTATTTTTCCCAAGGGCCTTAACACAAGAAGTGTAACATCTACTTGATGAAGGGTAGCAAGCTCCGGAGAATTATGTGAATTGCTGAAGAAGAGCTACTGCAGGTGTAACAAGGGCCAAACCTGGGCTCCTTGTATGTGAATGCTATAGAAGGCAGGATTCTGAAGACTTTTTCTCTCTTTCTCCTCTCCTCCTTACCCACCCACTCCATCCTTACACTGTAGGATGACAAGAGCCCACTGTTTATTTTTATTTTTACAATATACAACAGGACTCAATCACTTTTGCTTGCAGTTTTCTGAAATCAGCCACATGAAATGTAACGAGTACTGCCTCTGATCATTACAAGTGATTTTGCAAAGGGAAATCTGCCAGTCGGGTTAAATGCGGAGCCTGAATCTCTAGGATGGATGCTGGGAAGATCCACGACAGGCCTGGGATAAGTAATCCTTCTCCCCAAAGCCATGGAGCAGCAGCTCCGGTAGCTGTGCGTGCCTCTATGCAAGGGCGGGGGATGGACAGTGGATCGGCCTCGCTCCTCCGCTGACCTTCCCCCAAGTAGTCCCAGATGCTGGGGCACAGGAACCAGGGCCGGCTCCAGGGTTTTGCCCGCCCCAAGCAGCCAAACAAACCAAACAAACAAAGCAGCCGCGATTGCGATCTGCGGCGGCAATTCGGCGGGAGGTCCTTCGCTCCGAGCAGGAGTGAGGGCCCGTCTGCCGAATTGCCGCTGAACAGCTGGACGTGCCAACCCTCTCCAAAGTAGCCGCTCCAAGCACCTGCTTGGTAAACTGGTGCCTGGAGCCGGCCCTGACAGGAACCACCATTGGAAACCACCACTGCAGTATACAGAAGAGTACAGCACCTTTTGCAATGCCCGAACACCCTGCCATCTCCAGTATGGTGTAATGTAGAAACTAGAACATGCAAAAATTGGTTTAAAACCCCCCTATGGCTGTGGGGCTCTGTTTCAAAGGAGAAAACTGGATTTCCTCCCATCCCTGAAACCTCTGGCCCACCAGAAAAACAGCCCGAAACGGCTTTGCACCAGCATTGTCCAAAAATATTTTTTGTATTTCTTTCACACCCCAAACTGACATGAATGGACACTTAAATGGCTGACTGTTCCAAATTAAGTATCAGAGGGGTAGCCGTGTTAGTCTGAATCTGTAAAAAGCAACAGAGGGTCCTGTGGCACCTTTGAGACTAACAGAAGTACTGGGAGCATAAGCTTTCGTGGGTAAGAACCTCACTTCTTCAGATGCAA